>NC_056733.1:975747737-975860237 GCF_019279795.1 Protopterus annectens | reverse complement strand
TCTGAACACGTAGCCCAGGCTGGTATGACCCTGACCCTGAGTAGCATCCTTCCCGCAACAAGAATGATGCCACAGAATAAAGAAAAAATGATCAATTTCAACAATTGGCTAAGTTTCTGCTGTCATTCAAAGGGGATCCAGTATCTGTCCGCCTGGGATGACAAGCCACGTTGCTTCGCAAGAGATGACTTGCACCTGTCAACCTTAGGATTTTGAATACTGGCCAAGGCTCTTGCCACCCCATAGTGTCTTTTTTAGGCAAGGCTCAAAAGACAAACCCACCACCATAAAGAGCACAAGTAACCAAAAACTGAGGGTAATGCTACTCAACGCCAGAAGTCTAAACCTCAAAATGCATGCACTTGAGGCACTTCTCAGTATGGAGAACATCGACATCTGTGCAGTAACAGAAACCTGGCTTAAGGCTCCTGAGAGCACCCTAGCACTACTAGGCTATAACTCATACCATACCTTTCAGCCACAGAACCAGGACCGAAACACAAAAGGCGGGAGTGTATCCATATTCATCAAGGATTCCCACACATCCAGGTTAGTGGCATAGCACAATGCATCCGAGATCATCCATGTGCAACTAACAATGGGCAAAACTGCAATCCAAATTGTAGCCTGCTACAGATCACCCACCATGACCCAGGACCCCCATTCCGCATTTCTGGAGACACTGGGAAATATGAAGGTCCTACCAAACACCCTAATACTGGGTGATTTCAATTACCCAAACATAAACTGGGAGAACTACCCAATTACTAACTCCCTTACCCAACACTTCCTAGAATTTATAAACTTAAAAGCCCTAGATCAACTAGTCAACACCCCCACCAGAGGGAGCAACATATTGCACCTGGTCATCACCAACATGGACGACCGGTGTTCCACACCGGAGATCAACCCCTCGCTGGTTAGTTCAGACCATAGACTAATCACTCTGGATATCCACATTCCGCCCCCCACCCCCAATCAAGGAAACCCACCGTGAAAAACTTTTCAAAAGCAAACTTCACATTACTTAAGACCGAGGTGGAAAGGTTCACAGCCCCCATGCTAAAGGACAATGCTGTCCAAGCTGCTGAAACCTTTACAAAGGCACTTCATGAGCATCTGCAGGAATGCATGGATTGTGCTATCCCAAGTAAAACCAGGAATCCCTCCTCCAGGAAAAGGAAACCAGTCTGGTGGACCCCTGCCATAAACAAGCTATACAATAGAAGGAGGAAACTAGTACAGAAAAGAGTAAAATCTCAAGAAGGAAAGACATCCCTAATCAGTATCAGCAAGAAACTATGATCCCTCATTAAATCATCCAAGGCTAATTTCGAAAGAAAAATTGCCAATGACTCCAAAGATTACCACAAAGCATTCTTTAGCTATGTCAAGAACCTAAGTGGAAACTCTCAGATCTGCTCTGAGTTAGTGCAGAATGGCACAAAATACACTGAACCGACTGATATTGCCAACATTCTGGCAGACAGGGTTAGTGCAAATTTCACCCCCTTCTCACCCCCTAAAGAGCCAATAACCATACCAGAAGAATGTAGGGCCCCATCAATCACCGACACACAGGTTAAAACAGCCGTATCCAAAGCCAAAAACACAGCTTCAATGGAACCGGACAGTGTCCCAGGCTGTGTCTTACAAGAGCTCCAAAATGAACTAACCCCTCACCTAAACACACTGTTCAAACTTAGCCTCTCTACAGACTGTGTACCCACAGAATGGTGCACAGCAACAGTTATCCTGCTCCACAAAGGTGGAGCCACAACGGACCCCGGGAACTATCGCCCTATAAGCCTGACTAGCCTGGTCTGCAAGGCTATGGAGCGCATCATCATGAAACTCATTAACAGAGACATTGGGAACCTCCAAACCTTGGACCCTACCCAATTTGGCTTTGTTAAGGGCAGATCATGCCTCCTAAACTTGGTGGACTTCTTTGAGACAGTTACCAAGGCATTAGATGAGGGAAAGGATATCCATACAGCCTACCTAGACCTCGCAAAGGCTTTCGACACCATTCCCCATTCTAGTATTATAGACAAGCTCACCAGCTTGAACATAAACCCCTATGTCACAAGATGGGTTGCCAACTGGCTCTTGGATAGAACCCACATGGTGAGAGTTGCAGGCTCTATGTCCAACTCTAAACTGGTTACAAGTAGCGTCCCCCAGGGCTCAGTCCTAGGACCCCCTCCTGTTCGGTATATACTTCTCAGAGGTACAGGCAAGCATAGGAGGACTATGGCTGACCAAGTTCGCAGACAACTACAAACTAGAGGCCATAATTGATTCCCTGGCTGATACAGACACCCTCCAGAAGGGTCTCACTGAGACGGATACCTGGTGTCAAAATCATGGTCTCAAACTAAATGCCAAAAAGTGTATAGTTATCCCCTTTGGAAAAAAACAAAGTACCCACAAGCTACCACATAGGTAGTAGTTCCCTAAATACAGAAAATGTAATAAGGGATCTGGGGACCCAAGTAGATTGTAATCTCCTTTGATAATCATATTGCCAAGGTGGTTAGAAAATCCTTCTATGTGGTCCACCTAATCACAAAAGGGTTCGCATCTAGAACAAAAGAGGTTATTGTGCCTCTCTTCTCGTCATTCATTAGACCCATCATAGAATACAATGCCCCATTTGGGATGTACTTTACAAGACACCTGCAACAGCTGGAAAGACTACAAAAGTACCTCATCAAGAGGATTACTGGCCTCAAACAGATGCCCTATGCAGCCCAACTCAAGAAACTCCAGCTGTACTCGGTTGCATACCACTAACTCAGAGGTGATCTCTGCCTGACATACAAGGCTATGTCCAACCCAGAATTGATGGACATGCTCCACCTAAAAAAAAAAACAAATCCTGGAGAGCCACACGCTCTAGACATATAAACCTCACCACAACGATAAATAGGACATGTTGGAGAGATAGATTCCTGTCCCAGAGGCTCCCCATGCTTTGGAACAGGATTCCAATATATATCAGGCAGAGCCCCTCACTAACACACTTCAAAAGAAACCTTGACGGGTGGATGGGAAAAGTACAGTTCTGTACCTACCATAAATGTAGATGTTCGAGTTTATACACTGCTGCAGTCATTACACTTGGGTTATCCTGCCGTCAGGTGGTTCCCCAGTCGGCCTGAGTTCCAAAGTCTTGGTCCAGTGTCAGTTGCTGTCGCCTCCTCCCCGACGTCAGTGCGACAGGGGTATATAAGATGCAGCTGACGCCATTTTCTTCAGTTTTTCTTGCCCTAGATGTCAGGTGCCCCCAAATAGGTAGGCAATTCAAATTGCTAATAAAACATACATAAGAAAAGCAAAAACAACTTTCAGTTACCAGCAAATACTCCCCATAGGTAGTAAAGGGTAGAAGGCATAGGTACGTACCAGCCAGTAAGAGGGGAAGGAGGGAGGGTAACCTGGACTGCAGCAGTGTTTACACACTAACATCTACATTTATGGTACGTACAAAACTGTACTATGTTCATCGTGTTACACTGCTGCAGTCATCACACTTGGGTAGAATCCCAAAGCTGAGGTAGGGTGGCTGGTTCTATAAGGCATTAGGGGTGGCTATAAGGCCCTGCAGCACAGCAGTGGTGAAGCCAGCTCTGGATTTAGAGGATAAAGGCAGATGGTAATGCTTGGTGAAGGTATGCACAGAACTCCATGTTGCTGCTTCCAAAATATCCTTGGTAGGTACTCCTCTGAGGTAGGCAGTTGAAGTGGCTGTTGCCCTGGTGGAGTGAGATCTAATGCTGCTAGGTACAGGTTTCCCATGGTGTGTATAGCAGAAATGTATACAATGTCCTATCCATTTTGAAATAGTCTGTTTTGAAATGACATTTCCCTGTGCTCCTGCAGCATATGCTACCAATAATTGCTCAGATTTTCTGAAAGCTTTGGTTTTGTCCAAGTAGAAGCATAACTGCCTGTGAATGTCCAAAGAATGCAGAAGTTTCTCCCCTTTATTCTGTGGTTTTGGATAAAAAGTTGTCAAGTGAATAGTTTGGTTTAGAGCCACACTTGATACCACCTTTGGCATAAACGTAAGGTTAGTTCGTAAAGACACCCTTGTCCTGGTGGAAGATGAGGAAAGGTTCCACTGCCATTAGTGCCTGTAATTCTGAAACTCTTCATGCTGATGTTATTGCCAGGAGTAGTGCAGTTTTCCAAGAGATATATTTTAATTCTGCTGTGTTAGCTGGCTCAAAAGGAGGTAAAGTTAATTTTTCCAAAACAAAGTTGAGGTCCCAAGTTGGAGTAGGTGCTCTACGGGGCGGTCTTATGTTTTTAGCCCCTCTGAGGTACTGTTTTAGCAAAGGATTAGAGAAAATTGGTGGATCCGTGTTGTAATGAGCAGAGATGGCAGAGGCGTGGATCTTGATGGATGAAAAGGAGAGGCCTTTGTCCAGCATTTCAGTTAAATATTGTAGTATCTGAGGAATGTTTGGGACAAGAGGGTCAAGGCTGTGAATCTCTTCCATTTATCCGAATAGGCTTTCCTGGTACTAGGCCTTCTGGCCTCCAGAATGACATCCATAACAGCTTTGGAGAGAGGCATTGCTTGCTTGACTAAGGAATCTTCCATGCAGCTAGGTTTAAGGTCCTTAGCTGGCTGTGAAGTATCTGATTGTTGTGCTGAATCAGCAGATGTGGGATTTGAGGCAAAATCCAGGTTGGTTCTTGTGCTAAGTTCTTTAAGATTGGGTACCAGTGCTGGCGTGACCAGTCTGGTGCAATCAGGATCATCTTTGGCTCTTCTTGCCTGGCTTTTATGAGTACCTTTGGAAGGAGAGGTAGTGGTGGGAAAGCGTATACTTGTAGGTTTTTCCAGCTGAATGAGAGGGCATCCACTTTCCAGGCTTGTGGATGGTAACTCCTTGCGCAGAATTTTTGCAGCTGGCAGTTCATTGGGGATGCAAACAGATCTATGTCCGGGCTCCACCATTTTTGTGTTATCATTCTGAATGTTTGTGGATTCAATTCCCATTCGTGGGGATCCATGATGTTTCTGCTTAAGTCGTCTGCCAGTGTGTTTTTCTCTCCTGGCAGGAATTGTGCTTGCAGATGAACTTGAAGGTTTATAGGTGTGTTCCACAAGGTCATGGCTTGTCTGCAGAGGGGGTAGGAGTGAGTGCCCCCTTGCTTGTTTATGTACCACATAACTGTGGTGTTGTCTGTCTTTAGTACTAGTTGTCCTGGATGCAGCAGGTCCTTGAAAGCTATAAGCACGTTTTTGTCCAGCTAGCATCTCTTTTTGATTGATGTGAAGATGCCTTTGTTCTGCGGTCCACGTGCCCTGAATACATTTTCCTTGCATGTGTGCTCCCCAGGTGTGATCCAATGCATCTGTTGTCAGTGTTTGCCTGGCTGTGGGTTGAGTAAAAGGCTGTCCCTTGTTGAGGTGACAAGCATGAGCCCACCATCGAAACTCCTGTTGAAGGCAAGGAATTAGTGGTGTAACTGTTTCCAAACTTTGACAGTGTTGAGACCATACACTCTTTAGGTACCATTGTAGTTTCCTCATATGCAGTCTGGCATATGGAATTAGTAGTATGCAAGATGCCATGTAACCCAAGGCCTGCAGAATTTTTCTTGCAGGGAGCTGGGTCTTTGTTGCCATCAATTGAAAGTATTGAGTCAGTTGTCCTTGCTTGTCTGGTGTGAGATAAGCCATCTGGGCCGTTGCGTTCAAGCTGGCACCCAGGAATATTATCTCTTGTGAGGGCACTAGTTTTGATTTCTTTTCAGTTACTGTGTACCCCAGGCAACTTAATAACTTTTTTACAAATGCCAGATGCTTTAGAAGAATGTCCTTGCTCTCTGCTTGAATCAGGCAGTCGTCCAGGTACGGATAAATTTGAATTCCTTTCCATCTGCAAAATGCAATTACTGGTGCCAGGCACTTTGTGAAGACCCTGGGTGAAGTAGATAAGCCAAAGGGCAGTGCAGAGAATTGGTAGTGCATTGAGCCAGCTATGAATCTGAGGCATCTTCTGCAGTTTTGTCTGATAGGGACATGCAGGTATGACTCCTTGAGGTCCAAGGTCACGAGCCAAGCTTTCTTGCCCAGCACGGGAAGAAGCTGCTGTAGTGTCAACATTTTGAATTTTGGAACATCCAGGTAAGTGTTTAGAGAAGAAAGATCCAGAATGGGCCTCCAGGCTTTGTTCTTTCTGGGAACGAGAAAAAGGCTTGAGTAAAATCCTTGTCCTTGTTCCTGTGGTGGTACCTTTTGAATAGCTGTCATGTCCATGAGTGCTGTCATTTGTTTTTGAGCTTCTGCCCATTGATTTGGTGGCAGATTTGGCATTCCTTTTAACCTTTGTAGAGTGTGAAAGTGGAACTTGTAACCTTGTGATACAATGTTGAGAACCCATTTGTCTTTGGTGATCCAATGCCAATTGTGATAGAAAAGTGCCAGCTTTCCTCCCAAGGGGACTGCCAAGAGAGAGCTGTTTGGCAGCTGTAGTGGGAAGTCATTGAGGCTGCTTTTTATATTGTTGGGGCCTGTCTTCCCCTTCTTTCTGGCCTTTTGCACCCCATTGTCGAAACCTGTAAGGACCTTGTGGTTGACCTCTAACTCTTGGACATCTGTATCTGCCCCTTTGAGGTCTGTCTGTAACTGGAAAGGACCAATGCTTTGTTGGCCAATTTCTGCTGAATTGAGGAGACTGAACATGTAAGAAATCCTTCACCGTTTGCATAGATTTTGCCTTATCCTCCATTTTCTTTAATACCTCTTCTGCCTTAACTCCAAATAACACATCCTGCTGCAAAGGTGCATCCAATAATTTTGCTTTAACATGATCTGGTAACGTATGTTCTTTTAACCAAGTATGTCTTCTAATGACAAAGCCTGTAACTGCTGCTGTACAGGAGGCCTCTAAAGAATCAAAACCACATTGCAAAGTATATTTTCCCACTTGTTCAGCTGCATGCAATAAATCCTGCATTTCTTTAAAATTAGGAGGATCTGAATCTGGAAGCATTTTTTGTTTCAACTGTGACATCAAAAATTGCTGACATTTTAGCATATGAAACTGGCAATTTAAGGCTCTCATTGCTAAAGTTGCAGACGTATATACTTTCTTTCCCCATCTGTCTAATGCTCTGGAATCTCTGTCAAAGGGAACTGGATTTTTTGCTGATGAGGCCTTAATCCCTTTGGGTACCTGAGAAATAATTTCAGGGTCAGCAACAGGGCTTTTATACAGAAATTTGTGCGAGTCAGGGACTCTGTAGTATCTGTCAGGTTTAACAGGGGCTGGAGGTAAGGAATCAGAATTTAAGCTGGATTCAGTATACACATCATCCACAATATCTAACACTGGCGGAATAGCAAGGGGTCTGTGTTGAGGTAATAAAAGGAAGTCTCTGAGCCTTTTCTTGGATTCTGAGTAATCCTGGCCTTCCCAATGGAAATGCTCCATCATGGTATATAAGGTTTCCCCAAAGGAGTAGTCCTTAGGTGCAGAGGTTGATGGAATTGATTCCTCAGCATCAGAATCCTCATAAGGGGGTAAAGAATATCCTAGGTCTGAGGATGAATCTGAAGAAATGGACACCTGGTCGGATGAGTCATAGCCTGCATCCTGTCTGGGCCTTTTATCAGGAGGGGGATGGGACCCCCTGATCAGAGTGATTAGGTCTTTGGCCATTTTGAGCATTTGTTTCTTAGGCATGGAGGCCTGTCCTGGAGAATGCTGTATTTGTTTCTTTGTTTTTAAAGGAGGCTTAGACTTAGCAGAGGGTTTAATGCTTAACTGAGTAGGTCTGAAAACACTCTCTGAAGCTGCGGGTTGCTCAGCTACTCTGGATCCCTCTGAAGGGTTAGTTTCGGTAGGCTGAAAAACTTGTGCATCCGAAGGCCCAGCCATCTCCACGTGGGAGTCAGAGGCGGCCTGTGGTTCTGCAGAAGTGTTCATCAGGGGCTGCAAAGGCACCTCGCTGAAAACCGGAGAACTGGCGACTGGCCTAGAAGAGGCTTCATCGTCAGTTTTGGGCCTCGGATGCCTGTCCTTGTCTTTGCGCTTTTTATGTATTCCGGTCATCGGAAGTACCGACGGCATGGTGTAATTAAATTTTCTGCCAAAATAATGTAGGGCAAAATCAAACCGACGTTTAATAGTGCGCTTGTTAACCCTAGCACAAAACCGACAACCAGTGACGTCGTGGTCTGGGCCTAGGCATGGGATAAAATAGGAATGGAAATCCTTATGAGGCATTTGCTTCCCACAAAAAATACAGTTATTAACTTTTACTGACATTGGTCTGAGGTAAGAAAAAGTTTCCCCAATGGGGTACTTAGCTTTGTAGAAGACTTCGGTTCTGGATTCGGAATGAAAATCTCAGGAGTCGGCCGACCGGCACTTGCAAACTGCTTTTGCTTCGGGCACCGCGCGGCAAGAAAGACTGAAGAAAATGGCGTCAGCTGCATCTTATATACCCCTGTCTCACTGACATCAGGGAGGAGGTGACAGCAACCGACGCCGGACCAAAACTTTGGAACTCAGGCCGACTGGGGAACCACCTGACGGCAGGATAACCCAAGTGTAATGACTGCAGCAGTGTAACACGATGAACATCAGAAAATTTACCCCGGGGATCACTGCAGTGGCTCTGCTGGACAGTGGCGCAGGGAACTAATGGCTCTGCTGGACAGGGGCACAGGGAACTAATCTAAGGAGGTGGCGAAAGCCAACACATTCTGGCTAGGCTTATAAATGCCCTTGGGCAGATAGCCTAGTACTTACCTATGAACCTATATATGCAACTGTGACTGTGGAATGACCACATCTTCCATAACATATACAGTATGCAAGCAGTACATCCGAACACCCGTGCTCTGTGACTTGACATATCATAGCTTGAAACATAACCGCTACACACTGGGTGTCATAAAAGGAGCAATGCTCAGCCAACAGATTAACAAATCCTCATGGTGTCATCTCATCATCTGTCCAGCAGGTTCTGAAATGCACGCTCCTTTATATCCAACCTACACTACTTAGGGGTACCAGACAACCCAGAAGTACACCTAAACTTGAGATCCTCCACATGGTTCTGTTCCAGTTGGTTGGCATGTAACACATCCAACAGGAAAAAACATTGCTTACCCATCAGGCTCCATAGCCGCCTATGCCACCCTTCCACAGTATTCTGTGTGCGTGGATAACCTAAACCGGTAGTGTCATACTGGTTCCAGAATGCTATATCAAACAAAGGTGGATGCCTTTCAGCTGTTAAGCCTCTCATACCATATCTCGCATGGGTGACAGGAATGAGCTGAAGGACCAGGTGGACTGGATGGCCACTGAGAAGGATAATAGATAGTGCATCACCTGCCTGATGACCACTGGGTAGCAGCAATGAAGGTAGGAAGGTACCAATAAAGCGCCGCTAAAAAGGCAGGAACAACAATGCCAGAGGAGCATGATTGTGAAAACGTCGTAAGAGTGAGTGTAAGGTCATACATGCAAGCTGAAGGTCAGGAAGACATGCAGACTGCTGCAAAATACATGGAGGGACAGGTATGCTGCACACATGACAAGCGTATCAAGTAAGAAGGGCAAGCAGCAACACACCCTAGCATGTGCATGTTAACATATTTTACCATATGCTCAAGTGCATTCTGGAGCAAGTGACTCTGATATCCTTACATGTGCAATAAAATCTTTTCTATAGGCACCTTGAATGTCATAAAAATTGGTAGGAGCATTTTGCTACATATTTTACAGTTTAAATTATTTGGTTTGGGTGACCCACTTGGGCACACTCAAGACACATGCACACTACTAGAAGACAAGTTCCAAAAGATTTACTGTTGGTGTTAAGTAACATACTCTGGTGTAATGCTTATCTACAAAGCAGGCTTACACCTGAGTAAGTCACTTACACCAAGAGCAAGGCTTTTAGAATCAGGCCGCAGGTGGATGAGTAGAGCAGAGAATGGAAGGACCGTTGTGTTGCCTTGCCATCTTTCTGTACAACTTTAACTTCAAATAAGTTTTTAATTTTGTCTTTTTATTAAGCTAAATTTATCGACCTTTGAATTATTAATAACTTGAAATGTTTACACTTTATATTTGTTGGTTTACTTTACAAATTTTAATTCGTATGTTAATGTTGTTCAAGCTGGCTGATTTCAAAATGAGGGAGTGTTGTAGAATCGTGCGCATTTAATTCCTAAGGTATAGTTGATGTACAGCATTTTACAATTATTTTATGGCACATTGTTTTAGATTTTTTTTAACAGTGAATAAACCATAGTACATTGATCTGTGACTATATTTATTTATTTATTGACATTTGTTAATCGGGTTTGTCCAACTGGGTTGTGGCCCATTTTCACTAGAGACCCGAGGAGAAAAGCTCCAGTTAGTACATTTTAAAAGAAGTACAATTTTAAACAATATTGATATAATAGCATTTATAGCAAAAAGATTCACATATGTTGGGTTACATGCATAAAGTTAAAGTTGCATTAAAAAGAAGCTAAGTAACAATTTTACATTGATATAGTTCAATAGGTCAACAATAAAAATGTTTTGTTTGTATAAAATTGTGCAAATGCATAGTAGACACATTGGAGAGAGGTGTAATGAGGTACTAAGTATGGTCCTTTTGGGGGTACATAAAGGGAAGGAAGACTAGGTAGGGTCATGGCAAGGGCAGGTTCTGGAATTGAGAAAATAAGCTTTTAGTTCATTTTTAAAGTGTGAGGTGTGGGAGATTGAACGTAAGTCAAGGGGATGTTTGTTCCAAGCATGGGCAAGGGAGTGTTTGTAGAGTAGTTTGCCTACTGACCTTTTTGGGTGGTAGACTGTGTGCAGCTTTGATTTGCAGATGAGATTTTGGTGTCTTAGAGAATAGCTCACCGTACAGTGACGCAGATTTGTAGGTTTTGCACATTTATCATGTTAGAGTTAGTATGTATCATTTAAAAGATTATTCAAGCCTAGTGCTTATTTTGTTATATGTCCATTAATCTGGCATTTTAAGGTAAGTAAAGTGATAATTACCTTTGATTTCCTCATATTGGGGCTAACACTTGAAGCAGAAACGCTTTGCTAAGTGATTAAAGAGACATACAAATGAACAGAAGAAGGAAAACAAGATGTCTAAAAGAAAATGACACCCTGAAAGTAGCAGCAGTTGACAAGAAGAGGGGGAGAGAGGACTGCGAGATACGCTCACGGTGTGGTGCCAGCAAAGCTTTGGGGAGGCACAGAATACGGCATCTGCAGAACAGTATGGGGGGTGGCTTTAGAGGATTTTACAAGCGTTGGAGACAATAGTAAATTATGTAATCAGGCAAGGCAGAGCAGAAGCAGTTTGTGGAGGAGGAAGTAACAGGAGGTAAGAAGAGAGGATACAGACGTAAATAGAGTGAAGGGGTACAGAAAGGAAAGTAGTGAGAGAGGATACAGAAAGTGGGTACAGAAAGTGGGTACAGAAAGGTAAAGAGAGAGAAAGGGTGCAGAAATGTAAATAGAGATGATACAGAAAGGTAAGTAGAAAGAGAGGATACAGACATGTAAATAGAGAGAGAGAGGGCGCAGAAAGGTAAGTAGAGAGAGAGGATACAGAAAGGTAAGTACAGAAAGTGGGTACAGAAAGATAAAGAGAGAGAAAGGCCACAGAAAGGTAAGTAGAGAGAGAGGGTCCAGAAAGGTAAAGAGCATAGCACAGAGGAAAGGACAGGGTCATCAGAAGTGTTCAGGCAACTGGACTGGCATATAATGAGGTGAAGGAAGAACGTGGGAGACAGACCCACAAAACAGAGGACATGGAAAAGAAAGATGATGTGGAAGGACAGGTGCAGACAGTGGAGATAACTGATAAAGGGAAGGAAAGCCAGTGGCTGCTGAGTAATAAATGTTTCTGTGTCACATTTCCCATACCTGGGATTCAGGCCTGATACAGGGTCACTGTCCATAAGGAGTTTATGTGTTTTTCACGTCTCTCATGCTTTCCCCTGGACACTCTAGTTTCCTCTGAACAATGTACTGGTTGGCTAGCTAGTCTAAACCCGCCATATCTGCTGAATTTTACCCTGACTTTTTGGAGAGGGTCATGACTGAAAATGGTCTGACAAAAACTAGTTCACTTACCCAGTTACTAAACAAATAAAGTAAAATTCTGTTCTAGGTCCTGAGATCATAGGATCACAGGATCATAGGAAATTACTAGGCTATCAACCCGGAGGTCATTTTAAGTCTAGCCATTTCAACCCAATGCAATACCATAGAGGTACTAGTCAATACCCAAGACTGCATTTAGTGATGACTGCCCTTGTCCAGGAGGGTTGTGGTCACTATCCCCGGTAAGAATTTATGGTGCCCCATCCATTCGTCCAGGTTCGTCTTGAACAGTGTCATAGAGGTGCTCTGTTTCACATGAATTGGTAGCCTGTTCCAAAGATGTGGCAATTGTTGGGAGATAAATCTGTCCCTCCAACATGTCCTATTTAAGTCACAGGACATTTGTAAGTCCCTGAAACAGGTAGCCCTTGACCCATCTGATTTATGGATATGCAGTAAGTTCATTATGTTTGGATCTTGGGTTGCTCTGTAGGCCAGGCATAAGTCTACCCTAAAAAGTATATACGATACTGAGTATCGTGACAGGGATTTTTGTCGGTCCGTGTATGATACTGTTCACCACCAGTTCTGCACATACTTGGGTTCTACCCTTTAGGATACATACATTGGTGTAAAAGGTCTTATGGTTATCCTTGGCAGTACTTGCAAGGATTCTCTCAAAGGAACTTTTGGAGGATTTGACAAGTTGTCTTATTTGCCTATTAAGACTGAGGAGGGTGTTTTCCATTTTTGGATCCTTGTCTTTGTTTTATTGGGACAGCAACTTTTTGCGTTTATTGTAGAGTTTGTTGATGATGGAAGTTCACCATGGCAGCTTGATTTTACTTGGGGCTCTGGCTTTTATTCTATCTGGTGCAGCCAAGTTTATACACTTATGCAAGTGACTGTACAGGGCTTTAGTGTAAGCTTCGGCATAGTTACCACTTTCAGCTTGGGGTGGGGCTTGGAAGGAATTTGTTCTTTCACCTAGGACAGTATAGTTTGCGTTAGTGAAATTTTTTAGTCTGATTTCACTTCTGGTCTTAGTGTCAGTTCGAAGGTGACTGATTTATGGTCAGTTTTAACTGAGTGTCCAACAGTTGCGGTAGTGCACCTGTTTGACATGTTGGTGAGGACCAGAATTAGAATGTTTGCTCCTGGGGTATGGACAGTTTGCTCCAGAACATTTGAATTCACAAAGTCTAGGAACTTTTGTGCTAGTGAGTTTGGCCTAGAGTAGGTTTCCCATTTGATGGTGGGATAACTGAAATCCCCCATAACCAGTGTGTTCGGTAAAATTTGGATTGTCTTCGGTTTGGTTAAGTAGGGTTCATGGGTGTCGTGACCCATGGAAGGGGATCTATAACTGAGCTGAGATGCTAGTTTTTGGTTTTGTTTTATACAGAATAATTATAACAGGAAAACATGAACATTATTTCTGTTCTTGGTCAGAAAAACACTACTGAATAGTTGTAATCATACATCTCTACTGTTCCTGATTTTGCAGAATGTCACAGATTTTGCCTCATACTTTCGTCCTGTCCCCATAAATTTGTTGATTTTCTGGTAAATTGCTGAGTATTACAGTCTGTCAGTAACACTGCCCATTACTTCTTACTGTTCAGAAAATGCATGTCAGTGCAAAAATGTTTCCCTGATTTTAATCTTTGTCCCTAATTCTTAAGCAAAGCAGATGAGAATAACTTGGAGCAACATACCGTTACTACAGCTACCAGGAAATCTCATAGATTCTCAGTTACACACGTACTGTCCAGTGAAGACAAAATCACAACCAAGAAGTTCTGTAGTGCAAAGTGAGCTTCGGTGCATTTACATTTCAGGCCTGAGAGCAGTCATAGTTTTACTGCTTCGGTGCGTTTACATTTCAGGCCTAAGAACAGTCACAGTATTACTGCTTCGGTGCATTTACATTTCAGGCCTGAGAGCAGTCACAGTATTACTGCTTCGGTGCATTTACATTTCAGGCCTGAGAGCAGTCAGTATTACTGCTTCGGTGCATTTACATTTCAGGCCTGAGAGCAGTCACAGTATTACTGCTTCGGTGCATTTACATTTCAGGCCTGAGAGCAATCACAGTATTACTGCTTTGAGGAAGATCCAAATGGTCTTGCATTTGCAGATTGTTATTTATTTATTTATTATATTTTACATTTGCTTACTGGGGTCATATACTGATCACAGCTGGCATTTGCAGGCACTGTCCGGTTGATCTTCAGCATAAAGTCATACCATACATTGTGAAAGGCATGTATTCCTACTTAGAAACAGGCTTTCTAGGTCAATAACTACTGAAATGAGAACCAAAGACCACTTTCAGAGTTCTCCGAAATAAGGAAATTGTAAGTGGGATTTTTTCCTGGAACAGGCATGAGGATTGTTATGAATCTTTAGCTGGAGAAAAGCCCTCAGAAAGTACATTTATCTGCCACCAGGACACCTGTTAGCTCTACAATAACTAGTGTAGTTAGCACTTTATAGCAACACCTTCTGCCTAGCTACTGGTTTGAACAGGCAATAAGATTTATCTATAAGACTAAATGAATGGGACTACATTTCAGGCAAGTGATTAAGTATTTAGATACTAGAGACATTCTTTTCCAGCTCATGTGCAAAGTGGATTGATGAAGGGTCACTAGGGAGGACAAATGTGAGGTAAAGAGGCATGGCTGACTAGAAAGAATGAGTTCCTCGTGAGTTTATGAAACAAAACCGGAGCAGGGAAAAGGTGTGAAGAGACAACATTAGTGAACGGACTCTGGTGGGTATACAAAAAACGTGAGGGTTGCAGCATAGAAGACTCAGCCATGGACATGACTGCAGTCCATCTTTTGCCTGTACTACAGAAGGCTAAAATAATCCCTTCATCTCTCATAAGTAGTGAATACATTTTTATTTGCACATAAAACACTCATTATTTTCTTCGTTTAGTTTCAATATTGGATCAACGATCTAAATGAGCAACTTCGAGGATATGCAGAGTGTAACCTGAGAAGGCAGTAAGGAGGGGGAGGAGTGAAGGGGGGTGGCCTGCTAGCCTCCTCTGGGGGTGGGTGCTTGGAGAACAGATAGGAAACTGTTATTTTTCCAGCAGAGACTGAAGAGTCCACTGCCCATGCCTGAGTAGGGAAGGGAAGAATGCCTGCTGGCAATGCCCCTTGTGGAAGTGAGGAAGGACCTGTGTAGTCAGCCCACTGTACACCCCCTTCCCCTTATGATACAGGTGCAAAAATACAAAGCAACTTGCTGCAGTACCAAGTACATACAACTCCAAATTGAGAATAACCACGTTAATGATTGTTAAGCGCTTTCTTTCCCTCAATGGAACTTCATCAGAATTCATAGCTCTGATGATGTTCCATTGATGGGAATGAAAGCAGTTAACAATCATTAAAGTGGTTATTCTCGACTGACGGTTGTATGTTCCTGCCACTGCAGCAATTCGTTTTGCATTTCTGGTTCGTGTATTTCTTGCTCCGGTTTTCTGTTTAATGATACAAGTCCACACAGTGGGTTGGTAGGCCATAAAGAAAAATGATGAACGCTACCCTGATAGCTGCCAAAGTTTTGGTTTACCCAAGTCCCAAGCAATCCTTGTCCCGGTGATGTGCAATGAATGTGGATGATGTGGTCAGGAGGGTACCATTACTGTCAGACAGTGGGGGGGGGGGGATTACATATGTATATATATTTTTCTCAATAGCAGCAGCAATAATCTGACTACATTTGCTCAGTTAATCCTGGAAAGCTGGATTGTTTTGCAGACACCAATTACACTATTCATGTATCAATAAATAAATACACACATACGTATATACATACCTTACATATGTTTACCTGTAATGTGATAGTAAAGTAACAGTGCCTGGTCCTTAATGACCACTGGGCACCATTCAGCACTGGCTGTGCCTGCTCCTTATTGACCACTGAGCAGCATTCAGCACTGGCTGCTGTTTCCCTGAAGCAGCACTGATAAGTGAAACTGAAATGCAGTTCAGTTCAGGTAGGACTCGACGAGGTCAAAGGCAGTTTGTTTCACATAGAAAGACAGGTGGACAAGAGAATAGTTGTCCCATCAGGAATAGTGAAGGTGTTCAATGGAGGCATATTTAACAAAATGCCATACAAGGCAGGAAGATGTAGTCTATTTATTTATTTATTTGTTAAATGGTAAGATGAGTTAGTCCAAGAACCAGTACTACCCTTGATCCCATGTAACCTGCTGACCTCCATGGGCTGGCAGCTTGCTCACCAGGAATGGTAAGGTACAAAATGGACAGGCAGGATGAAAACAGCCAGGCCAAACAGTTCTTTGTCAGCTTTTGTTTGACTCCATGACATAAAAAGTGTGGGCATGCAAGGCTGAAATTTACTCCAACCTGCTAGTACTACAGGGTCATAATGTAACTATTGGGAGGTTATGATGTGGTACTTAAACATTTATTTATTTAACATTTCTTTGCTGAGAAAGTCTAACTGAGACACAGCCCATTTTCAGCAGAGGTTTGGGAAGAAACACTCCATATGCACGTCTTTGGAATGTGGGAGGAAATTGAAGCACCCAGAGGAAACTCACACAAATGCAAGGAGGATTACATGCAGACTCCACACAGAAGGCACCTTAGCCAAGAATCAAACCGGAGAACCTCTTGCTGTAAGGCACCAATGCTAACCGCTACACCACTGCACCACCCGGTATGTCACTCAGCTGATTCTCAGCTAGTACATACATAAAAGGATTTGCGTTATAACTTTTTAATCATAAAAAAAGTAGTGTATCAGAGTAAAATTTATGAACCCGGACTTTCTTTACTAGGCCCAAACAGTGAATGAGGTTAAGGAAGTTGGGTTTATTCCTTTTCTTGGGAAGGCTTGAAGCAAGCTCCTGTAGTTTCACTGGAAGTGCTTCAACTGACTGCAGCACCCCAAAGTAGCAGCTGAAGGTTCTTGGGTATCCAGATCTAAGTTGTCTCCATGTGACAGTGATGGGTAACTAAGGAAACTAAATGCCATGTGACAGTGACGGGTAACTAAGGATACTGAATGTCATGTGACAGGGATGGGTAACTAAGGAAACTAACTGCCATGTGTCAGAGATGGGTAACTATGGAAAATGAATACCATGTGGCAGGGATGGGTAACTAAGGGTACTATGTGGTAGGTGCTGTATGAGGTATGTTTGTGACTAGCATCAGTCTCGAACAGCCTGAATTACAGGTGATATTTATCTCCTTTCCGGTTTCCTTTATTGTTATTTTTTCAAGCTTTGACTGTGCATTTCTGACAGCATAGGAGAAGATAGGTTTCTTGCTGTGTCAGTCATCAGTGGAGGAGTAGTGAGGGCTTCAGAGGTTACACTTGGATGAAGGATCGACAGCATTATAAGGAGAAAAGACCACTCAGAAAGTAGTATACAGCAGAGAGAGTCTCTGTACATGGATTTGTAGTTTTCTGTCACCACATGTTTGTACTTAAGCTGCCAAATGTTATGGGAATGTGAGACGTCAGAAGCAGCTGCTGCTACAAAAGTCATTCACCTTACCAGCAGAGGAGCATTTCCTGTAAAGTGCCTTGTGAGCAGCATGTGTAAAACACAGTGTGAATACTAATGAAGTCTGTCCTTGTACGTAACTCCTTCTTAGGCATAAAGAGAAAACAAAGCCGTAAAATAAATGTAAGGAGTCAAACTGACTGGTAGTTTTATTGCTGATCAGGCTGAACTGCAGAAACGCTTTTAATAACTAAAAATAGATAAGAAATATGAGAGTGGCAAAGGCATGAATAACAAAACCCAATCACACACTATAAGAAAAATATGTCTTCTTCCATAAGGAAAGCATTCTTAAGTGACGTGCTGTCATTCTTTCTATATATAACTTAGTCTGTCTGTCTGCTTCCGCAGTACAGTTGCTACAGGTTATCTGTTGGGGTCACATGTACGCTAGTGTCTCGCTACAAATTGCCAATGTGTAAGATGCAACTTTACCCAGAATAATAAAGGAATCCACACTTGCTTTAAATATAATTTTCCAGTTTTTTTTGTATCTGTATATATGTATCAGTGTAACACACATACACACAAACCCACACATGCATATGTGTATATATATATATATATATATATATATATATATATATATATACACACACACACACACACACACACACACACACACACACACACACACACACACACACACACACACACACACATATACATATACACATCTTTAGCTGTGTTATAGACACAAACTCACAAACACAGACATACATTCATGCACACAGACACACACACACACACACACACACACACACACACACACACACACACAGCTTTTTAGCTGTATTATAAAAACACACACTTGCACATACACACAGACACACACAAAACACACACACATTCGTATACACACACAGAACTTTAGCTGGATTATAGATGCATACATATAATTCTTTAGCAGGATTACAGACATACATTCACACACACACGCGCACACGCACACACACACACACACACACACACACACACACACACACACACACACACACACACCGAGCTCCTTAACTGTGTTACAGTTTGACTCCAACACTGAAGTACTCCATTTTTTAACTTCTCTGGTATTCTCCGCAGGGACAGCCCTGGTACAACAGCTGATGGCAGTAATGATAAGTGAGCACAGCAAGCTGTTTCCTAGAGAGATTCTTCCCAACAGTGGCCTAACAGAACAAAGCCCAGCTGGAAAAGTGTTGATGACCTCTGTGCACAGTTTGGGCAAGGAAGAGCCATACCTCAAGCAGGAAGCACATGTTCAGAGCCCGCACATGAAAGCTCTGACTTTGCCACTTAGAGCCAGAACTGGATTAGCAAAGAATCTGCAACAGGGGGGTGTAAGTACCCATCCACTCACAGGCACAAACCAACCAGCATGCAGATGTCAATCAAGTAGTATGGAAAAAAGTAGAGCAAGTACTGAAGGCAATGACAAAGCTGTCTCCTCAGGGGATTTAAAGAGCCATGTGTACGACAATTACTGCTTCAGACTCACGCATGAAGGAGAGGCTACCATCCATACCCTATTAAAGGAAACTGACACGGGATCTACTGGGGAGCAAAATGGATCCTTTCCAAACAGTCAGACTGCTTCAGGCAGCAAGAGTAACAAACAAAAGAGTCGAAGTGCGAAAGAAAACAGGGTAGGATATGCCTGTGCAAGCAAGCTCTCTGTGTATGACAATGTGGATTTTGTTCCTTTGCTGAACTCTGATGACATGAATAACACAGACTGTGTGTCCTGGTCCAATCTGTCCTGTGAGCTATTACATGGTGATAATTCAGGGTCACACTATTCTTCTAGGACTACTTGTCCAGATGATACCCTGGACCTTAATCTGTTCACTCCCACAATTTCAGGGTTCTCAGACAACTTTTTATTTGGAGCTGGCAACAGCAGTAGCAGTGGGATTGTCATTTCCACAAACGACAACTCGTTGAATCAAAGTGTTCTGCAATGCCTTATTGATTTAAGGCAACAAATGATTAAGCAGAAGGAAGAATATGAATCTCGGATTAAAAGGTAAGACTTTTTTTGTTTGAATTTACATCTAAGTAGCTGTGACTCCATTTTGGCAGCAGCTATAAATATTACTGGGCCGAAGGTGAACGCCTGCTGTATGTTTGGCTTTAGTTTTCTGTATTTTGCAGACCTGCAGGACAGCTGCATATGTTTACATTCAGGTCTTGAACATGACTTTGTCCAAAAGTAGTCAGGCAGATACAATTTAAGCCATGGTGTAGAAATACATTTTAAGGGAACAACATTTTGCCCAGCAGAAGAGTACCACGTTTCAACTGCAAACTCACACATGAAATTAAAAGGGTACAAGCAGTGTTGTGGGGTACTTTTTATATCACTAGCTATACAAAAAAATCTTCTAATACAGAGCTTGTAGTATAATAAATGCAAGTTATGAGATGTTTCTCTGCCTGCATGTTGGAGGCAGCATTCAGGAAGATGGTGCACACCAAAAATCACAGTGTAACCCATCTTAATTTCATCCATTTCATAAACTTTAATATGCTTGTAGCAGTGTAAAAGTAATGGCAAATGTTACACAAAAGTTCAATGAGGTCATAAAAGTGGTAATTTGGTACAGAATATGAGCACACACTGTAATCCATGAGTCATACACAGAAAAGGTTTGACCATCCAAGTTGTGTATAAAAAACATATTCCAGAGGACTATATATGGTACAAAGTTCAAGACTGATGGTGGGGCAATTTTGAGTGGAGGTAGAATGGGAAATGGCCAATACACCCTGAATGCATTACATTTTATCAGAAAGGACAAGACTGGACAATGAACAAACATATATACTTAGCACAAAAGGGTCACAATGTATGTTTTTTTTTCTAGATTTAAATATTTATATCTTTTCAGTGTCATAAAAATAATCAGACCTTTTAGCTGATGTGCTTATCAAACCTCATCCTTAGCAGTCCCTCAGACCCATTTATCCCCCTCTGGACAAGGACCAGTTGAGCCATTCATTCCTCACAGGTACAACAGCCAACTACCAACAATGGGTCCATCGTACGTGGGAGGCAGAATTCTTTGTCTTATATCTACAACCCCTTCCCCACCAAGACTGTAACTTCCACAGTACACGTCTATTTTAGGGCAGATGCATTCTTCCAACTAACTGGCCTCCAGTTCTCAGTACTATGAATTACTCATGCAGTGAGGCCTCAAAATGGACTAACCACACTGCCTTCCCTCAGGGCGGTTAAGCCAGTGTTGTTTCTTGACTCAGTCTCTCCCGTAGCAGCTGACCACTGAGGGCCACACAGGGCTTTATCCTTCCGAGCCACAGACCTGGCTAATGAGGATTACATTCACACAGCACTCAGCTGAGGTGGCAAGGTCAACTGTGTATTGTTAATACAGATCTTATACTACAGTCATACTTCGTGTTCAAAGACTAGTTTATAGGCTGTACATATATTGTCATGATATAGCTGCTAGGCATATATGTCAGAAGTAGTTATTGCTCAAACTGTATCATGTTCCATTATGCACATCTGTAGTGGGATATTTTAGGAAAAAGATGACATATTAACAATCAGGAGATAAAGGCTATTACTTAAAAACAGTGATTTGACATTTACTTTGTAAACACAAGGGATAACACGATTTTTTTCTTACAGCTTTCAGGTGTAGTTTATACGGTGGTTTTAGGTCAGTATGACAATAAATAACATTTAAAAGAAACTATAAAAGAGTCAGTAGTCTCTTTGCCTTTTGTAGTAAATGTGATAGAAAGTATTACAGGTACCTCACATGCATTGGTCAGCATATTACTTATCAATGAGTATGGACCCCTTAACAACCAGGTGACCCCCGTATGTGTATGTGTGTCTATGTGTAAGTATGTATGTATGTATATCTATATATATATATATATATATATATATATATATATATATATATATAAATATATATATATTTGTATATGTGTATATATATCTATCTATATATATATATATATATATATATATATATATATATATATATATAGGTTTACCATCATATGGTCGACCGTGGATGGTCGAAAGGAGTGCAGCAACGTCCCACAATTGTGAATGCAAATGTTGCAAATCGCAAAATTCTGTCCCCTTTTTGAGCAGTCAGAAATGTCATTTCAGTTTTTTTTGTGACATTCTGACCATTCGGCATGCCAGGATACGCTAAGAAAATTTGCACATATACTGGTTCAAGCACTGCATGCTCAACCATATGATGAGAAACCATCTACTTAACACTGAATGCATGATAAGAGACCTTGGGACCCAGGTGGACAGTAGTCTCTCCTTTGATAGTCACATCGCCACAGTAGTCAGGAAGTCCTTCTATGTGGCACACCTCATCATAAAAGGGTTCTCATCCAGGAAAAAAGAGGTAATTGTTCCCCTCTACTTGTCACTCATTAGACCCATTATAGAGTACAACGCTCCTTTTGGAATGTACCTCACAAGACATCTGTAGCAGCTGGAAAGGCCACAGAAGTACCTTACAAAGAGGATTACTGGCCTCAAACAAATGCCCTACACTGACCGCCTCAAAAAACTCCAGTTTTACTCCATAGCATATCGCCTACTCCAGGGTGATCTCTGCCTAACATATAAAGCTATGTCAAACCCAGAGCTGTTGGACATGCTATACCTAAAGAAATCCCAATCCATCCAAGCTACATGCTCTAGGGACCTAAACCTTGTCACCACAATAAACAGGACACACTGGAGGGATAGATTCCTGTCCCAGAGAATTCCTATACTCTGGAGCAAGCTACCCATCTATGTCAAGCAAAGTTCTTCATTAGCACTCTTCAAGAAAAATCTTGATGAGTGGATGGGAAATAGGAAATACACCCTGGGGATCACTTCTGTGTCTCTGCTGGACAGTGGCACAGGAAAATAACTTTCTTGGGTGGCATAAGCTATGGTACCTTGCTGGCTAGGCTTACGTAGGCCCTTGGGCCAATAGCCTAGTACCTATCTATGAACCTATGAACATGTGTATGTGTGCGTGTGTGTGTGTGTGTGTGTGTGTGTGTGTGTGTGTGTGTGTGTGTGTGTGTGTGTGTGTGTGTGTGTGTCTGTGTATATAAGACGCTGAATGCAGTGAAAAATGTTTAGGTTCATCCCGAGCATACGCACTACAAAATATGGAAAATAACTTGCGTGGTGATATCTAGATAGAGAAATTGAGACCATATCATGCATATAAAAGTGAAAGCCATACAAATTCTAGTACAAATAATACAAGATAAAAATTCATTAAAAAGGCAGGTGAGTCAATAAAGGAAAGACATGCCCTTCACCTGCTAACAGTGACCAAGTGTATCTGTTTACAGCTAACAGTGACCAAGTGTATCTGTTTACAGTTAACAGTGACCAAGTGTATCTGTTTACAATTAACAGTGACCAAGTGTATCTGTTTACAATTAACAGTGACCAAGCGTATCTGTTTACAATTAATAGTGACCAAGTGTATCTGTTTACAGTTAACAGTGACCAAGCATATCTGTTTACAATTAATAGTGACCAAGTGTATCTGTTTACAGTTAACAGTGACCAAGCGTATCTGTTTACAATTAACAGTGACCAAGCGTATCTGTTTACAATTAACAGTGACCAAGCATATCTGTTTACAATTAACAGTGACCAAGCGTATCTGTTTACAATTAATAGTGACCAAGTGTATCTGTTTACAGTTAACAGTGACCAAGCATATCTGTTTACAATTAACAGTGACCAAGCGTATCTGTTTACAATTAACAGTGACCAAGCATATCTGTTTACAATTAACAGTGACCAAGCGTATCTGTTTACAATTAACAGTGACCAAGTGTATCTGTTTACAATTAACAGTGACCAAGTGTATCTGTTTACAATTCAAGCAGTAAATGATTGAGCATTAAGACAAAAAACTGGCATAATGGTTAAGGAATTTACCTTACAGACACAAGGCACAGGGTTTGATTCTGACCTCTGAGAGACACTGGCTAGGCTTAAAATGGCCCAGAAGGGCAGCTAGCCTACTACTTAAGTCTGAACCAAAAAGTGCTTGGCTAAACAACATTGCTTGAAACAGAGACTGTCCTGTTCACTCAAAATGCTTGGGGAGTTAGGAGCAATTATTGCTACAAAAGTAAGGACGGCCACAAAACCAGAAAGATGGATGTCATACCTCCGCTGTACAACACAGAAATGGAACACAATATTTTTAAAGCCAAGTACATCAGTAGCAGGAGTATCTGAATACCCCATGGTGGGGCCATGGTTATTATCTCTCCTGTTATAGAGTATCTGAATACCCCATGCTGGGGTTGCAGTTATTCTCTCTCCTGTTACAGAGTATCTGAATACGGCATGCTGGGGCCATGGTTATTCTCTCTCTTGTTATGGAGTATCTGAATACTCCATGCTGGGGCCGCAGTTATTCTCTCTCTTGTTACAGAGTATCTGAATACACCATGTTGAGGCCGCAGTTTTTCTCTCTCCTGTTACAGAGTATCTGAATACGCCATGCTGGGGCTGCAGTTATTCTCTCTCTTGTTACAGAGTATCTGAATACTGCATGCTGGGGCCATGGTTACTCTCTCTCTTGTTATGGAGTATCTGAATACCCGATGCTGGGGCCATGGTTATTCTCTCTCTTATTAAGAATAATTTGCTGTAGCCGAGGTAAGACAATTCTGGTGTGCTACACAGATAATGCAGTCCTATTACGCACAACACTGCTTCACCCCCATCACCTTTTTCATGTTTGCTAACCTTAACCCTGCAACTGCCCTTAACATCACCTTACCAAATCTATTTTTCTAACAGTATCACTATACAAGATACACACACACACACACACACACACACACACACACACACACACACACACACACGCACGCACGCACACACACACACACACACACACACATTTTATATACCTCAGCAAATACACATCAGTTAACATAACCCTAACTCTAACCTTAACCTGTAAACACTCATACATACACTCACATCTCTTAACAAACACAAACACATACAAAACACTATCTAACCCTAACCCACAATCTATCACACATAAGCATCTCTGCACCTACAGCTGAAGCTTTCAATATTTCCAGAAGTTGCAAGCTTAGCATAAAACCCAGTTACCTTCAAACAGCTGTAGCAAACACAATAAAGGACCAGCGGCTGTTCCTTACTGTGACATTTCTGGCACTTGAACATCAGCACGTTTGATAAAAAAAGACAGCAGTAAACTTTGTCATTTAAAAGTATATTCGACTGAGTTTACTGAAACTCTGTGTGTGTGTGTGTGTGTGTGTGTGTGTGTGTGCGTGCGTGCGTGCGTGCGTGTGTGTGTGTGTGTGTGTGTGTGTGTGTGTGTGTGTGTGTGTCTATAGATTTTATATAAATATATATATATATATATATATATATATATATACAGCGAGAGAGAGAGGGGTACATACACATGTATGTATTTGTGTGTGTAGAAAGTTTGCAGTAGCCGGTTAAGTAGCACATTCAGTATATTAGCATGTTTTGCAGGAGAAATAACTGCATTACTGGCAGGACATGTAAACACTACAAAGATAGTAAGAGGGATTATAACAGATGGATTTCATAGCAATAGCAAGGATTTAAGATATTTATAATGGCAAAATCATTCACACTGCCTACCTTGACCTGGCCAAGGCATTTGACAATACCCCACTTGGGCATTGTTGACAAACTCAAGAGGTTAGGTACAAACCCGCATGTCACCCAGTGGATCGCCAACTGGCTCACAGACAGGACCCAGGAAGTTAGAATTGGGGAGTCCACCTCTACAAAGAGGCCAGTCACAAGTGGAATCCCTCAGGGATCAGTCCTTGGACCTCTACTTTTTGGCATTTACTTCTCTGAAGTCAAGGCCAGTGTTAGTGGTCTCTGGCTGACTAAATTAGCAGATGATTGCAACTTAGGAGCTGTCACTGAATCTCACACTGACACAAATGTTCTCCAGGAGAGGATGACACAGACAAATAACTGGTGTCAGAGCCATGGACTAAAACTAAATGCCAAGAAATGCATAATAGCATCCTTTGGGAAGTCATCCATCCCTTGTAACTAACATATTGACAACACCTCTTAGAGTTGGCCCAGTAGTCAGGAACTTAGGGACAAATGTAGATAGTAATCTAGCCTTTGACCGTCGTGTGTCTACAGTGGTGAGGAAAGTATTCTATATTGCACAACTTATAAACAAAGGTATGTCCAAGGAAGTCATTGTTCCACTGTATTTGGCATTCATCAGATCTTTGAGTACAATGCCCTCTCTGGTAGCTACCTAAGCAGGCATATCCAACAGTTGGAACGTCCACAGAGGTTTCTTACTAAAAGAATACAGGATGTAAGTAAACTGTTCTATGTATATCGCCTCAAGGCTCTATCCCTGTATTCTGTCTCCTACAGGCTTTTGAGGGGAGATCTATGCCTGGCATACAGGGCATTGTCAGACCCCCTCTGATGGACCTCCTGCATATCCACAAAACAAACAGCACCAGAATCACCCATTCTAAAGACTTAAAACTTGCCTGTGATATAAATAGGACCTACTGGAGAGAGAGGTATGTATCCCAGAGACTACCCTGTCTATGGAACAGGCTCCCCATCCATGTGAAGCAGAGTTCCTCCCTAACCCAATTCAAGTGCAACTTGGACAATAGGATGGGAAACCAGAAATTCATCCTTGCTTTGGCACCTGTGTCTGTAATGCACACAGGTAACCTGTAAATGGTTCATCTCCCAGGCCCATGCTTACACTTATCGAGGGTATCAGAACTTGTCAGAGATTTGGGATGCATGGCTAGTATTACAAAGGTCCTTGTGGCTGTTAGCCTAGCAAACACATATGAACCTATAAACCTATTTAACACATTTTGAAGGGAAATTTAGTTTTTCAAGGATCTTAAACACAAAGCTGAAATGTATGCTATCAAATGTTTTAGACGCATTGATGGGGAAAAGTAAAAATGTTTTTTATTGTTAGGTAACCAGGAATTAAAAAAAGACTCTTGGTTGATATTTTGAGATGGAGTTTGATGCTCATCAAGAAAGCCAGACTGGAAGGGTGAAAGAATATGTGGTATATCTGTCAACTTGTCTAGATTTTCGCAGAATGTCCAGATTTTTGCCTTGTGTTATGGTTTTGTTCATTATAAAATTTGTAGTTTTCTGACAAACCACTAAGGATTGAAGTCATTAAACAATGACATACATTTTAGTTTCAAAGTTCATATCCTTCACAAAATGTATGCTAACACAAATCCTGTTATTATAGCAACTTTTTAAGTTTATAAGAGCAATATTAAAAACCTGTCCCTACTTTTGGGCCTTTGGCCCCCATTATTTTAGGCTTTGTCCTGAAGGTATGGTAAAACTGTTATGATTCATTGTGAAAACTTGGAAGTAAAAGGGTTTATAATTGTTTGTATCTGTAGTTAGAGAGGTTGTAATGATTGATATTTGTCTTATTGAGTCACAGAAGTAAAAGGAAAATATTAGCCCTCATTTGGGACTCGAACGAAGACTTCACGCATACTGTCCTGGTGCCACTGCTGTTGGACCAGCAAAAGCCACTGGACAGACAGATGCTGAGTTTTCCCTGAAGAGGTTTTTATTTTCTTTCAGCTAGGACACCCCCCCCCCCCAACATGGTAATCAAGGTCAAATTGTAAACACACTCACTACATTTATGGGTCTGTCCCTCGGAGCATGTAAAACATGCATGTTTTACTGTCATATATAAAATGGCACAAAATATTACTTTTTCCTAGTAAAAAACTATTATTTTTGTTTGCATTTCATACAAACACATCAATAATATAACGCAGATACATATTCAGTGCATCAATTTCCCCTTTAATTCATAAGTTTAATGTTTGAATTAAAATTATATTTATTCAGGGGGGAGGGTACAGCAGAGTAATAACTGAGTGAGACGGGCAGGTGGCAGAAAGAAAAAATGAACACTAAGTCATTAATGCACCTGTTGGCTTCAGTGCAAACACTCACTGTATACATTTATATGTGGCACTGCTTGACAGGGGCACAGGAAAATAATTTGCTTGGGTGGCAAAAGCCAGGGAAGCTTTTTGGCTAGGCTTATGTAGGCCCCAGGGCCAATAGCCCAGTACCTACCTATGAACCTATAAGGCCCAGGATTAATACTAATTCATCATTACCAAGGCTATACATGGAGTCCGACTGGAGAGATGATAAAATCAGGAAGAAAACCAGAGTAGTGCTACTGGAACTGAATTCATCCTCAAATATTGTTAGCAGCCCCTAAGATTGTTTCTTTGTAGATTACTTTCTGTGGATGAATAGGTTTTGGAATTCACAAGGAAAACCAGCACTGAGTGTACACGGTTGCATTATATGTGGTTGAATAGCTCCTCCATCTTGGATTGGTTGATTAGCATACAGTTCAGCTGCTTATGTTGTAATTAGCAGGCCACTGTGTTTACTTTGTTTGTGCTGCGGTCTGTGCTGCTCACTGAATCCAAAATGGCAAGCTACCATCTGTGAGTCACGCCACAACATGCACATGGTGTGAACGGACCGTGTAGTCTTTATTGAATTTGGCTGAATGTCATCATATGTTTGTTTTTTTTTTCAAAAGACTGAATTTGGGTATTAAGCTCATCAGAAAAAAAACAAGCAGAGACAAAGAAGATCTTAATTTTTGCTATCACATTGTCACAATAAAGTTGATCTTGTAGCCTGTTCATTAGCCAGGCCCATCTCCTAAGCACAACACCAGGAACTGCAGATTTAAGAAACAACAATCTGCGTGCCAGACATATCTGGCATACGATACCATAGATATGGTATTGAACATATTAATGATTTTTACATCATCTGATTGCAAAGAAGCTACAAGAGACATCAAAGATGTTTTGTTTCATAGTATTCTTCTGCGTGATTTGTAATGATAAATAAAGATATTCGGTAGTTTAGCAGTCAAACAGCCAGATTAATTAATTTTGTTTGCAAAAGTATCAGTTTAGCCTCATAGCAGTCCAACTCATAGCAGTACCAGAGCAATGATTTTTATAAGTTCTAGGTGCAGATAAGTCAATCTGCTTAATATATGGGGAAAGGGCTTGAGACACACATGAAGATTTTATGACATATTTAACGTGTTTCTCTGAGTGTGTGTGGACCTTTTCCAGATACTTCAGTTCCCCTTGCTGACAGACTGGCTACACTAAACTGTTTATATATATATTTTGTACTTACCCTTACCCTTGCAGTCCAGATCATGGCTGAAAAGGGTCTGAGAAGGACCAGTTAGTTTACCCAGGTATTAAATTAAATTTACTACATTAAGATTTAAGTCTGTACAAAGACTCATAAGTAAAAACTCAAAGTCTCAAGAACCAATAAAAAACTTCAGAATAGAAATTCCACCTTACACATTTAACATGGAAATTTGACACAAATAACCCAAAACACATAAGAACACCCCAAGTAGACAATTCACTTCAGAACCGCTCCTCAGCACAGGCTGTTAACAACAACACCCCTTAACATCCATTAAAATGAAAAGCATTAAAGATATGAATATATAATCGCTGAAGCCAGCATAACTAAAACATTAGCATAATGGTTAGGATATTTACCTTACAGACACAAGGTACAAAGTTTGATATCACCCAGAAGGCTCCTTACCTGGAGAATCCAGGGTATAAACCCTATATGGATCACCTTAAAGCCCGATCTCTATATTCAGTCTCCTACAGGTTACTGCGAGGCAATCAGTGCCTATCATGCAAGGCATTATCAGCTCAAGCTCTGATGGACCTTTGCACACCCACAAATGAACAGCACCTGAACCACTGAATTCAAGAATTTAAATTTTGCTTATATCAATGCCTATCACACAAGGCATTATCAGCTCAAGCTCTGATGGACCTTTGCACACCCACAAAATGAACAGCACCAGAACCACTGAATTCAAGAATTTAAATTTTGCTTTTATCAATGCCTATCATACAAGGCATTATCAGCTCAAGCTCTGATGGACCTTTGCACACCCACAAAATGAACAGCACCAGAACCACTGAATTCATAGGTTCATAGGTTCATACTAGGCTATCTGCCCTGGGGCAATTATAAGCCTAGCTCGATTCTGTATGGCTTACGCCACCCCTTGATTTGAGTATACTGTGCCCTTTTTAAGGTTTAGTTTACTGTGCCTCTGTCTAATAGTGACACGGGAGTAATCCCTGGGACAAACCTACGATCCCCCATCCACCTATCGAGATTCATCTTGAAGAGATTCAGTGAGGTGCTCTGCCTCACATGAACTGGAATTCTATTCCAGAGCGAAGGGAGCCTCTGGGTTATGAACCTGTCCCTCCAGCAAGTTCTATTTATTTCTGTGCTGAGGTTCAAGTCCCTCGAGCGTGTGGCTCTAAGGGATTTAGATTTACTGAGGTGGAGCATGTCCATTAATTCTGGATTTGACATAGCTTTGTATGTCAGGCATAGATCGCCTCGAAGTAGGCGGTATGCAACTGAGTAGAGCTGGAGTTTTTTTAACCGAGCAGCATATGGCATCTGTTTGAGACCCTTGATCCTCTTGGTGAGATACTTTTGGGGTCTTTCTAATTGCTGCAGGTGTCTGGTAAGGTATATCCCAAAAGGGGCAAAGTATTCTATGATGGGCCTGATGAGGGATGAATAAAGGGGCACGATTACCTCTCTTGATCTAGATGTGAAACCCTTTGTGATGAGGTGGGCTATGTAGAAGGTCTTTCTAACCACTTTGGCAATGTGGTTTTCAAAGGAGAGATTGCTATCAACTTGGGTCCCCAGGTCCCTAATAACTTTCTCTGTACTTAATGGGTTTCTGCCTATGTGGTAATTTGTGGGCACATTGTTTTTGCCAAAGGGTATGACTATACATTTTTTGGCATTTAGCTTTAAACCATGGCGCTGGCACCAGTTATCTGTCTCTGTGAGACCTTTTTGAAGGATGTTTGTGTCAGCTGGAGAGTCGATTATGGCGCCCAGTTTGCAGTCGTCTGCAAACTTGGTGAGTCATAGTCCTCCCACGTTTGCCTGTACCTCAGAAAAGTATATACAAGAGTGGTCCCAGGACAGAACCCTGTGGGACGCCACTTGTGACCGGTTTCAAGTCTGACATGGCTCCAGCAACTCTCACTCTGTGGGTTCTGTCTTTGAGCCAGTTTGCGACCCATCTTGTGACATAGGGGTTTATATTTAAGCTGGATAGCTTATCTATGATGCCCAAGTGGGGTATTGTGTCAAATGCTTTTGCAAGGTCCAGATAGGCTGTGTGGACTACCTTCCCTTCATCTATGGCTTTGGTGACTGTTTCGAAGAAGTCAACCAGGTTCAAAAGGCAGGATCTGCCCTTGCCAAAGCCGAACTGAGTAGGATCTAGTGTCTGTAGGTCCCCAATGTCTTTGTTTGTGAGCTCCATGATGATCCTCTCCATAGCTTTGCAGACTAAGCTAGTCAGGCTTATGGGGCGATAGTTTCCAGGGTCCGTAGAGGCTCCACCTTTTTGGAGTGGGACCACTGTTGCTGTACACCATTCTGTGGGCACATATCCTGTAGTGAGGCTGAGATTGTATAGCTGTTTTATTTGAGGGATTAGTTCCTCCTGGAGTTCATGTAGGACACAACCTGGGACACCATCTGGTCCCATGGAAGCAGTGTTTTTTTGCTTTGGAGAGGGCAGCCTTCACCTGAGCATCAGAGATGTTTGGGAGGCAGCCCTCTGCCGGGATAGATACTTGCTCTTTTGGGAGTTTGCACTGAACCTGTCTGCCAGGATATTGGCGATGTCTGTGGGTTCAGTGTAGTTTTTGTGGTTTAGAATCAACTCAGAACAAGTCTGGGAGTTGCATCCCAGGTTCCTAACATAACTGAAAAAGCCTTATGATTGTCTTTGGTGTCCTGTGCAATTTTTCTCTCGAAGCTGGCCTTGGAGGATTTTATGAGGATCGTAATTTTTGCTAGTACTGATCAGAGATGCCTTCCCTATTAGGGATTTTGCTCTATCATGTAGTAGCTTCCTCCTTCTGTTGTACAGTTTATTTATGGCAGGGGTCCACCAGACTGGATGCCTGCCTTTGGATGATTGGGTCTTGGTTTTGTTTGAGATAGCATGATCCATGCATTCCTGGAGATGTCCGTAGAATGCGTTTATATAGGATTCTGCAGTTTGGGCCGTAGTTTCCACTGGCCCTGGGGCCTTGAAGGATTTCACTTCAGTTTTGAGAAGTGAGAAGTTCGCTTTTGAGAGGTTTTTCACTGTGGTTTTCTGGGCTGGGGGTGGGGTCGGGATGTGGACATCCAGTGAAATTAATTTATGGTCTGATCTTACCAATGAGGGATATACTTCTGGTGTGGAGCATAGAATCCCCATGTTGGTAATGATCAGGTCTAGTATGTTGTCCCCTCTTGTGGGAGTGGTGACTAGTTGTTCCATAGCATTTGAGTTTATAATTTCCAGGAACCTTTGGGCTAAGGTGCTGGGGCTTGAGTAGTGCTCCCAGTCAATGTTTGGGTAGTTGAAGTCACCCAATATAATGGTGTTCGGAGAGATCTTCATGTTCTCCAATGTTTTCAGGAAAGCCGAGTGGGATTCCTGACTTTGAGAGGGTGGTCTGTAGGATGCTATAAACTGAAAAGCAGTCTTGCCCACTGTTAGTTGCACATGGATGGTCTCCGATACTTCGTGCAATGCCACTAACCTGGAGGTGTGGCTATCCTTGATAAATATGGAAACTCCCCCTCCTTTTGTGGTTCTGTCCGGGTTTTGGGGCCGAAAAGCATGATATGAGGTATAGCCTGGTAGTGCCGGGGTGCTCTCTGGAGCCTTGAACCAGGTTTCTGTCACTGCACAGATATCGATGTTCTCCATACTGAGAAGAGCTTCGAGTGCGTGCATCTTGAGGTTAAGACTTCTGGCGTTAAGCAGCATTACCCTTAGTTTCTTGTTCCTTGTGCTGTCTATGGGGGTGGGTTTGACTTTTGAGCCTTGCCTAAAAAAGGCACTATTGGGGTGGCAAGAGCCTTTGCCAATATCCAAAAGCCCAGTGGTGACAGTTGCAAGCCATCCCTAGCGAAGCAACGTGGCTTGTCGAGCATGTCATCCCAGGCTGACAGACACTGAATCCCCTTTGAATGACACCAAAATTTTAGCCAATTGTTAAAATCGATCATTTTGTCTTTGTACTGTGGCATCATTCTAGGTGAGGGTAAGATGCTGCTCAAGGTCAGGGTCATACCAGCCTGGGCTACATGATCAGAGAGCTCCTCTATGTCTCTTTTCATGTAGTCCAGGGAGGTACGTCTCAGGTCATTCACACCAGCATGTACAATGACTGAGTCATATTTGTATTTGCTTTGGAGTGACTTGAGTGCTTGCGTTATGTGGCGGATCCTAGAAATTTTGCTTATGAAATAAATAACACGTTTGTGAGACAGATACATGTCTCAGAGTATCCCCATGCTTTGGAACATGCTCTCCATCCATGTGAAGCAGAGTGCATCCCTAACCCTTTTTAAGGTTAATTTTAACCTTTTTTTAGAACATATGACATAGGCAATCATACATTTATATAAATGAAAACAAACCATATTGACATAATTTTAGTTGCAAACATATATAATCACAAACCATGTTGATCTAATTGAAGTTACAAATATTGGGTGGCACACTGGTGCAGAGGTTAACATTGTCGCCTCACAGCAAGAGGTTCTCCAGTTCGATTCACGGCTGGGATGCCTTCTGTGCAGAGTCTGCATGTCCTCCCTGTGTTCACATGGGTTATTTCTGGGTACTCTGGTTTCCTCCCACATTCCAAAAACATGTGTATAGAGTGTTTCTCCCTGGGCCTCTACTGAAAGTAGGCTCTGTCCTAGTTGGACTTTCTCGGATAACAAATGTTAGGTAAATAAATATCACTTATAATCTATCCAGTCACTGTCAGTCAAACATTCCATGGCTCATTCAAATCCTGCTTTCTTTTACACCTCATTCCTCATCTGCATGTATTTTTCCCACAATTCCCATTTTTCCTGTGTAATTTGCTCCTACCCTTTTCTATAGATCCCAATTCCAGTTGTTTTATCTCTGTTACTATAATCACTCCTTCTATTAAAGTTGGGTTAGACTTTGATTTCCCACTATAATAAGATTCAACAAGGCCTTAAAATGTCTAGGCAATTCCAATTCTGTGTCACAGCTCAAAAAATCATTTTCTTAGTTACACCAATTTGCTCACCCATTATCTATGACAGAGCAATCTGCAGGGAATCTTTAAGGTTAATTTTAACCCTGACCAATGGATGGGAAATCGGACATTTACCCCGGGTCTGGCCTCCAACTCTCTGATAGACAGAGGCAGACAGTAACTAAACCCAAATATACCCCCCACATAGCGTTTAAAAACTTCCTAATTTAACCCCTCCGAATAAATGCCCATAATACCTAGGGTCAAAATTGGGTTAGGTTGCAAGGCTAGACATATAAAGGGCCTGGTGTTCGTTAGCCTAGTATATATCTATGTACCTATGAGAAACTAATACAAGGCAAGCCTCTGAGATGATTAGTCCTGTGGAATGTCATTGTACTCCAGAGCTGAGTCAATGATGACACCAGTTATTCCTTTGTGACCCATTTATTGATTATAAATGGCAACCAACTTTACTGATATCATAACCAAAATAACATCATAAACCACATCATAACACAGCCTGTAAACTTTGAACTTATTGACGGTTGGCATAACCAAGCCCAAATTTAGGGTCTGGATACATAATCCAACCTGCCTTAGAGCTGCTTAACATGACACTTTGGGTTTGCCTTCCAGCCAGTCACAACTTGCTTTGCTCAAAGCTTCATACATGACCACCCTGGAGAGGCTGCTGAAATACAACCAGGGGAGAATACAAGTGGGTGAAAACTGCTAAGTAGCCACCGACTGGCATACGACATGCTGTTCCCACCTAAGGTCTCTACAGTGGGGTCTACATATCACACAGTGCAGGAAAAATCATTAGAAAGATTAATTTTGAAAATGGTTTTAAACTGCTAGGGTAATTTCCAAAGTAATCACAGTCTAGGTTGTTTAAGTGAACCCTAGTTGAATCGTAAAAGTCCTTATCAGCTTTAGTCATGTCTTTGTGCTCAGTAACTTGAAAACCAGTCTGTTTGGTAACCTGATCCACTCTATAATAGATGTATCACCTGGATCTTTCAATTCCTTGCCAGTGAAGTTTTGGAACAATTGATGATTTGAACAAAACTAGTTTAGGATACAGAGAATGAAGTCTGTGGAGATCTGCCAATATTTTGGTTAATAGGATTTTTTTAGGGGTCAGAGTTAGTTCATTCCCACCAAGGTGAATGAAAAGTACCTTGGGTAAGCTCCTGTGTGTTGACAACTGGCACCACACTTCCCAAAAGTGGAAACATAGCACCTAAAGAAAGCCAACCAGTGACTATGGCTTAATGACAATCTATGCCCGGATGGATGAGACAGTGCTTGAACAGCCGCTCTTCGTGTGAAAGAATGTCCCAAGATCCATAAAACCTTCATCAGTACAACATAAATTCATGGAATTACTGCCTAATGTACAACAAAAGGGTATCAGACAGCTATCTCCCAGTTCATTTCAATACTTTGGTACAGTGACCTTGCAATGCTAGATCAGATGTGTACGCTATGCAAAATTAATGTGATGGATAGCCTTGCACAGAAATACCTTGACAAGAAATGGCTTTACTTAGTATTAGGTTACTTTCCCCTAAAGTAAGTGGCCTGCCAGGTAGGGAATTGGAAATGATGCTGGACAGACTAGCCTTGGGGAGCATCTTCTGCAAAAAAGACAACCAATGCAACGGGGAAATAATCAACACATTAGATTTTTTCAATCTAACTTGAAACTCTTTGCCAGACTGATGATATTTTTATTTTCCCATCTATATTAAAACAAAATCCTTATGAATGACAATGTCCTCCCAGCTTAGCATGTTCTGAACTGTTTGTAAGTTTCTTGGAGGCCAGTGCTTGCTTGGGCTAAAGAGAAGTCTCCGTGTTCACCAGTGGCAGTGGTAAACACTGAACAGCCTGCCTGTCCCTGTAGGAGTGGTTACTGCCTAGAAGCTGTAGTTTTATTGGCCATTTTGGGTCACTTCCAAACTCCTTGATCTCTCTCTCCTAAAACCCTGCTGCCTCGTGGTTTTGGCATCTTTCCAGGCTTGATAGTTGTTGCTGAAGCACCTACCAAGGGGAGAAAACGCTAAGAGAAGAAAGGAGCCACTTTTGAGATTTTAAGTATTTTCTTCTGATGTTTTGTTTAAAATTACTGCTTTGCCGCCTACTTTTCAGCATTTTCCGGCTTGCTAAACTTTATGTCTGTATTAGAAACAGTATTTAGAACACATCTAGAGCCTGTTTACTGCATTTCCTGTGTTGCACTTAATTTAAAATTGTTTTTTTTTCTCTTAAAATTTCATTTTACCTGACTCTGGCCCAGCACTCAAGTGTAGGGTCATTTATTGCACTGGTCTGACTATTTTGCTACTTGTGTATCTCTGCTACCTTTAAACTAAAAAAAAAAAAAAAAAAAAAAAAAATCTTGCTTTTTTCCCACTTTCTGAAATTTAAGAAAGTTCAGTTACAGATTTCCTGTTCTGAACTGTCTGTAAGTTTCTTGGAGGCCAGTGCTTGCTTGGGCTAAAGGGAAGTCTCCATGTTCACCAGTGGCAGTGGTTAACACTGAGCAGCCTGCCTGTCCCTGTAGGAGTGGTTACTGCCTAGAAGCTGTAGTTTCATTGGCCATTTTGGGTCAATTCCAAACTCCTTGATCTCTCTCTCTCTCTTAAAACCCTGCTGCCTCATCATTTTGGCATCTTTCCAGGCTTGATAGTTGTTGCTGAAGCACCTACCAAGGGGAGAAAACGCTGAGAGAAGAAACGAGCCACTTTTGAGATTTTAAGTATTTTCTTCTGATGTTTTGTTTAAAATTACTGCTTTGCTGCCTACTTTTCAGCATTTTCCGGCTTGCTAAAGTTTATATCTGTATTAGAAACAGTATTTAGAACACATCTAGAGCCTGTTTACTGCATTTCCTGTGTTGCACTTAATTTAAAATTGTTTTTTTTTTCTCTTAAAATTGCATTTTATTTATTTTATTTTATTTTATTTATTTATTTTACATTTGTTGACCGGGCTAGTCTAGCTGGATACATGTCCTTTTTCAGTAGAGGCCCGGGGAGAAAAGCTCCCAAATTTAACAGTAGTATCACTAAACAGTTATCTAAAATAAACTACATAAATATAATAATACACGGATAAATAGCATTTTAAATATCCAAGCTGATAGTTAGGTAGGGATTTTATAAGATGATCAAATGATATAGATGCATGTGGAGGATAGAAAAGTAATAGGTAAGCTTGAGAGGCAGAAGAGAGATTAGGTACAGATAGACCTATTGGGATTAGTCAGGGTTGGAACATGGGCATAACCACTGAGACTTAAGAAATTCTCTGAGATTAGTTTTGAATAGATTGAGTGAGGTCATGAGCCTAAGGTTGTTGGCAACGGAATTCCATAGCTTTCCAATGGAGTTAGCAAAAAGAGCATCGCCGCCCTTGTTATTAGATTTGATGGTTAGTATCAGAGTACTGTTTGAGGATCGAAGGCAACTTAAGTTGGTGTAGGGGGTCAGGAGTGTGCTCAGCGAGGGGGTTTTCTCTGGTTGATTAATCATTTTGAATGCTTCGGTGAGTTGGTTTAGTTTAAGAAGATTGGGCAGTTCCAGCCAGCCTAGTTTCTTGAGGTTGAGGCAGTGGTGGGTACGATAGGGTGTGCCTGTTACAAATCTGGCAATATGATGGTAGGTGGTAGAGAGGTTATTAAGCTCACATTTGTTGAGGAATGATAGTATCGGAGAGGCATATAGTAAGGTGGAAAGGAGATGGGTTTGAGCGATAGTTAATTTGGCATGAGGAGTGAGAAAGTTCTTTATTCTGTACATGGAGCCAAGTTTCTTGTTAACTGACTTTATGGTTTGGGCAAGGTGCATGTCGAATTTAAGCTTGTGGTCAATAGTGACACCTAATAGTTTGGTACAGGGGACGGGCTCAATGATGGTGCCATTAAATGATTCCACAAAGAAGGTCCTTGGGTTATCAGGGGGGGGTTCTTGGGTCAGTGGATTGGTGGATGTGGGGAAAATAGAAGTAGCTTGGTTTTTGTCGGGTTGAGTATGAGTTTCCGCTCGGAGAACCATTTTTCAACTTTAGCGAAACATTGTTGGGTGGCTGCTTGGAGATTCTGAAGAGACCGATCAGAACAGATCAGGGTTGAGTCATCTGCATATTGAATGCAGGTGGCTCTGGGGATGACTGTGTGGAGATCATTTATAAAAACAGAGAAAAGAAGGGGACCAAGTATGGAGCCCTGTGGAACACCAATGTTGTTAGAGAGCAGGTGAGATAGACTATTTTGCCATCGGACTGCTTGCTGCCTGCCAGTGAGGTAATCCTTAAACCAGCGTAGGGCTAGTTTGTCAAGATAGAGGGTTTGTAGGGTGTGTAGTAATAGCTGGTGATTAACCATATCGAAAGCTTTTGATAGGTCGAGGAAGAGAGCAGAAGATATTAGTTTTTTGTTACGGTTACTATTGATTGAGTCGACAAAGGAGAGGAGGGCAGTGGTTGTACTGTGGTGGGGGCGGAAGCCATGCTGGGTTGAGGACAGGAGATTATTGAGGGTGAGGTAGTGTAGGAGTTGTTTGTGAATGCACCGTTCCATTATTTTAGCTATTGGAGACAATATTGCAATGGGTCGATAGTTAGATATTTCTGTGGAGGAACCTCCCTTATGAAGTGGAATAATATATGATATTTTCCAAGTAGGGGGGATTGTAGCCTCAGTTAATGATCTATTAATCAGGATTGATATAGGATAGGCAATGACATCAGAAGATATTTGTAGGTATTCTGCTGGGAGGCGATCGGCCGCTAGGGTGGACGGCTTCAGTTTTTTTAATAGGGTACGGATATAGGAGGTAGAAACTGGTTGTAAGTTAAAGGAGATAGGAGGTGTATCATCAAGAAGAGTTAAGGAGGGGGAAGAGGAAGGTAGATGATTGGCTAAGGACTGGATGGTCTCAGTAAAGAAAGTGTTAAAGGTGTTGGCTACTACCTCTGGTTCTTGACCAGTGAGATTATCAGGGGTTGGTGTAGTTGATTTCCCAGGATGGAGGAGGTTATTAAAACCAGCCCAGAACTTTTTTGGGTTAGTCTGGTATTTGTCCTGGACGTGACTGTAATATTGTTTTTTGTCTCGAGTTATGTCCGATTTTGTTGAGTTTCTTAGTTGTTGAAATAAAATACGGTCTAGGGGGGTTTTGGTAGCTCTCCATTTGTGCCAAGCCTGGTCACGGAGTTTAATTTTCATTTTGGTTTCTTTTGTTAACCAGGGAGCTATGCGGTCTTTGGTTCTAATTTGCCGATTTGGGGCATGAGAGTTGAGAATGTTTAAGAAAGTGTCATTAAAGTATGAGACACTCTCAGCTAGGGGTAGAGAGTTTAGGATTGACCAATTGCAGGCTTTCAGTTCCGCAAGGAATAGTTCTGGGTTAAACTTTTTTCTATTTCTAACAAGTTTGTATAAGGGCGGATTGGTACAGGAAAATTTGTGTTTTAAAATGTAAGTGACAAGGTGATCACTAAGGTCATTTGGTAGGGTACCAGTGGTATAGTTGTTCGGTTCTTTATTGGTGAGAATCCAGTCAATTGTGCTCTCTTTTTGCTGAATATTACCAATTCTGGTTGGAGATGTAATATTTTGGGAGAAGCCATATAGATTGATTGGGTGGGGATTCGGGTTGGTGGAGCAGTGGGACCAGTCGATATTGAAATCCCCCAGTACTATGGTTTCTTGAGGGTAATTGGCGGCTAACCAACTTAGAGTTTGCTCTAGGTTATCAAGGTTCTTCCCTGGTGGGATATAGATTACAACAAGATTGATGCTTTTTTGGGTGTTAATGCAAATCTTTAGTGAAATAAGTTCTATGTTAGAGACCTGGGGAGGATGCAGAGGGTTCCTAATGGTGTTAAGTCTGTTCTTAAACATTACAGCTATTCCTCCGCCCCTTTTGGTTATTCGATCCATCCTTAAGATATTATAGCCAGGTGGGAGAATTTCTTCATCCTTTGTGGCAGGTTTGAGACATGTTTCTGATAGGCACAAGATATCTGGGGAGTGTGTGGCTATCATAGCATGTAGGCTATGTACCTTATTGTTTATGCTTCTCAGGTTGAGGTGAAAGATGAGGAGGGAGTTATTAGGAGCTTGGGGTAATGTTGAGGTGACAGAATCATGATTAGTAGTGGGGCCTGGATTTGGGTGAATGTCACCATGTTGGGTAATGCATTGTTTTAGGTGCTCTAGGAATCTATGGAGTTTGCTTAGTAATTTGAGTTGAGATTTATTTTTGGTTAAGCTAGGGTAGTGAAGGGTTAAATGAGTTTTGTTGAGACCTAGAGTTTTTGCAGGGTGGAGAGAGGGTACTATTGTGTTAGGAGGTAAGTGTGCCTGTGTGGTAGTATGTGCCTTGGGAAGGGGAATTCCTATGAGTGTTTGGTGTTCGTATCTTGATAGGAGGTACAAGGTAGGAAGAAATAATATTAGTGAAGAGATGAAGGAATACATAGTTTTGGCCATGGTAATAAGAAGGAGGTAGCTTGTGGGATGGAGTGAAATAGGAGGAGGCACTTAATTAGTTTGGGAGTTGGCTAGGAGTGAGGGGGGTTAATTTTACCTGACTCTGGCCTAGCACTCAAGTGTGGGGTCATTTATTGCACTGTTGTGAATATTTTGCTACTTGTGTATCTCTGCTACCTTTAAACTAAAAAAAAATCTTGCTTTTTTCCCACTTTCTGAAATTTAAGAAAGTTCAGTTACAGATTTGCTGTTCTGAACTGTTTGCAAGTTTCTTGGAGGCCAGTGCTTGCTTGGGCTAAAGGGAAGTCTCTGTGTTCACCAGTGGCAGTGGTTAACACTGAGCAGCCTGCCTGTCCCTGTAGGAGTGGTTACTGCCTAGAAGCTATAGTTTTATGGGCCATTTTGGGTCAATTCCAAACTCCTTGATCTTTCTCTCTCTCTCTTAAAACCCCAGAGGCCAGTGCTTGCCTGGGCTAAAGGCAAGTCTCTGTGTTCACCAGTGGCAGTGGTTAATACTGAGCAGCCTGCCTGCCCTGTAGGAGTGGTTACTGCCTAGAAGCTGTAGTTTTATTAGCCATTTTGGGTCAATTCCAAACTCCTTGATCTCTCTCTCTCTGACAACCCTGGAGGCCAGTGCTTACTTGGGCTAAAGGGAAGTCTCTGTGTTCACCAGTGGCAGTGGTTAATACTCAGCAGCCTTCCTGTCCCTGTAGGAGTGGTTACTGCCTAGAAGCTGTAGTTTTATTGGCCATTTTGGGTCAATTCTAAACTCCTTGATCTGTCTCTCTTAAAACCCTGCTGCCTCGTGGTTTTGGCATCTTTCCAGGCTTGATAGTTGTTGCTGAAGCACCTACCAAGGGGAGAAAACACTGAGAGAAGAAAGGAGCCACTTTTGAGATTTTAAGTATTTTCTTCTGATTTTTTGTTTAAAATTACTGCTTTGCCACCTACTTTTGGTGTTTTCTGGCTTGCTAAAGTTTATATCTGTATTAGAAACAGTATTTAGAACACATCTAGAGCCTGTTTATTGCATTTCCTGTGTTGCAATTAATTCACAATTGTTACTTTCTCTTAAAATTGCATTTTACCTGACTCTGGCCTAGCACTCAAGTGTGGGGTCATTTGTTGCACTGTTCTGACTATTTGGCTACTTGTGTATCTCTGCTACCTTTAAACTAAAAAAAAAAAAAAAAAATCTTGCTTTTTTTCCCCACTTTCTGAAATTTAAGAAAGTTCAGTTACAGATTTGCTGTTCTGAACTGTTTGCAAGTTTCTTGGAGGTCAGTGCTTGCTTGGGCTAAAGGGAAGTCTCTGTGTTCACCAGTGCCAGTGGTTAACACTGAGCAGCCTGCCTGCCCTGTAGGAGTGGTTACTGCCTAGAAGCTGTAGTTTTATTGGCCATTTTCGGTCAATTCCAAACTCCTTGATCTCTCTCTCTCTCTCTCTCTCTCTCTTAAAACCCTGGAGGCCAGTGCTTGCTTGGGCTAAAGGCAAGCCTATGTGTTCACCAGTGGAAGTGGTTAACACTGAGCAGCCTGCCTGCCCTGTAGGAGTGGTTACTGCCTAGAAGCTGTAGTTTTATTGGCCATTTTGGGTCAATTCCAAACTCTTTGATTTCTCTCTTTTAAAACCCTGCTGCCTCATGATTTTGGCATCTTTCCAGGCTTGATAGTTGTTGCTGAAGCACCTACCAAGGGGAGAAAACACAGAGAGAAGAAAAGAGCCACTTTTGTGATTTTAAGTATTTTCTTCTAATTTTTTTGTTTAAAAGTACTGCTTTGCCGCCTACTTTTCAGCATTTTCTGGCTTGCTAAAGTTTATATCTGTATTAGAAACAGTATTTAGAACACATCTAGAGCCTGTTTACTGCATTTCCTGTGTTGCACTTAATTTAAAATAGTTTTTTTCTCTTAAAATTGCATTTTACCTGACTCTGGCCTAGCACTCAAGTGTGGGATCATTTATTGCATTGTTCTGACTATTTTGCTATTTGTTTATCTCTGCTACCTTTAAACTAACAAAAAAAATCTTCCTTTTTTCCCACTTTCTGAAATTTAAGAAAGTTCAGTTACAGATTTGCTGTTCTGAACTGTTTGCACGTTTCCTGGAGGCTAGTGCTTGCTTGGGCTAAAGGGAAGTCTCTGTGTTCGCCAGTGGCAGTGGTTAACACTGAGCCACCTGCCTGTCTCTGTAGAAGTGGTTACTGCCTAGAAGCTGTAATTTTATTGGCCATTTTGGGTAAATTCCAAACTCCTTGATCTCTCTCTCTCTTAAAACCCCGGAGGCCAGTGCTTGCTTGGGCTAAAGGGAAGTCTCTGTGTTCACCAGTGGCAGTGGTTAACACTGAGCAGCCTGCCTGTCCCTGTAGGAGTGATTACTGCCTAGAAGCTGTAATTTTATTGGCCATTTTGGGTCAATTCCAAACTCCTTGATCTCTCTCTCTTAAAACCCTGCTGCCTCGTGGTTTTGGCGTCTTTCCTGGATTGATAGTTGTTGCTGAAGCATCTACCAAGGGGAGAAAACACTGAGAGAAGAAAGGAGCCACTTTTGAGGTTTTAAGTATTTTCTGCTGATTTTTTTGTTTAAAATTACTGCTTTGCCGCCTACTTTTCGGCATTTTCCGGCTTGCTAAAGTTTATATCCATGTTAGAAACAGTATTTGGAATGCATCTAGAGCCTGTTTACTGCATTTCCTGTGTTGCACTTAATTTAAAATAGTTTTTTTGTCTTAAAATTGCATTTTACCTGACTCTGGCCTAGCACTCAAGTGTGGGGTCATTTATTGCACAGTTCTGATTATTCTGCTACTTGTGTATCTCTGCTACCTTTAAACTAACAAAAAAAAATCTTCCTTTTTTCCCCACTTTCTGAAATTTAAGAAAGTTCAGTTACAGATTTGCTGTTCTGAACTGTTTGCAAGTTTCTTGGAGGTCAGTGCTTGCTTGGGCTAAAGGCAAGCCTATGTGTTCACCAGTGCCAGTGGTTAACACTGAGCAGCCTGCCTGCCCTGTAGGAGTGGTTACTGCCTAGAAGCTGTAGTTTTATTGGCCATTTTGGGTCAATTCCAAACTCCATGATTTCTCTCTCTTAAAACCCTGCTGCCTCATGGTTTTGGCATATTTCCAGGCTTGATAGTTGTTGCTGAAGCACCTACCAAGGGGAGAAAACGCAGAGAGAAGAAAGGAGCCACTTTTGAGATTTTAAGTATTTTATTCTGATTTTTTTGTTTAAAAGTACTGCTTTGCCGCCTACTTTTCAGCATTTTCTGGCTTGCTAAAGTTTTTATCTGTATTAGAAACAGTATTTAGAACACATCTAGAGCCTGATTACTGCATTTCCTGTGTTGCACTTAATTTAAAATCATTTTTTTCTCTTAAAATTGCATTTTACCTGACTGTGGCCTAGCACTCAAGTGTGGGATCATTTATTGCATTGTTCTGACTATTTTGCTATTTGTTTATCTCTGCTACCTTTAAACTAACAAAAAAAAATCTTCCTTTTTTCCCACTTTCTGAAATTTAAGAAAGTTCAGTTACAGATTTGCTGTTCTGAACTGTTTGCACGTTTCCTGAAGGCTAGTGCTTGCTTGGGCTAAAGGGAAGTCTCTGTGTTCGCCAGTGGCAGTGGTTAACACTGAGCCACCTGCCTGTCCCTGTAGGAGTGGTTACTGCCTAGAAGCTGTAGTTTTATTGGCCATTTTGGGTAAATTCCAAACTCATTGATCTCTCTCTCTCTTAAAACCCCTGAGGCCAGTGCTTGCTTGGGCTAAAGGGAAGTCTCTGTGTTCACCAGTGGCAGTGGTTAACACTGAGCAGCCTGCCTGTCCCTGTGGGAGTGATTACTGCCTAGAAGCTGTAGTTTTATTGGCCATTTTGGGTCAATTCCAAACTCCTTGATCTCTCTCTCTTAAAACCCTGCTGCCTCGTGGTTTTGGCATCTTTCCAGGATTGATAGTTGTTGCTGAAGCATCTACCAAGGGGAGAAAACACTGAGAGAAGAAAGGAGCCACTTTTGAGGTTTTAAGTATTGTCTGCTGATTTTTTTGTTCAAAATTACTGCTTTGCCGCCTACTTTTCGGCATTTTCCGGCTTGCTAAAGTTTATATCCGTGTTAGAAACAGTATTTGGAATGCATCTAGAGCCTGTTTACTGCATTTCCTGTGTTGCACTTAATTTAAAATCGTTTTTTTTTTTCTTAAAATTGCATTTTACCTGACTCTGGCCTAGCACTCAAGTGTGGGGTCATTTATTGTACAGTTCTGATTATTTTGCTACTTGTGTATTTCTGCTACCTTTAAACTAACAAAAAAAAAATCTTCCTTTTTTCCCACTTTCTGAAATTTAAGAAAGTTCAGTTACAGATTTGCTAATCTGAACTGTTTGCACATTTCTTGGAGGTCAGTGCTTGCTTGGGCTAAAGGGAAGTCTCTGTGTTCACCAGTGGCAGTGGTTAACACTGAGCAGCCTGCCTGTCCCTGTAGGAGTGGTTACTGCCTAGAAGCTGTAGTTTTATTGGCCATTTTGGGTAAATTCCAAACTCATTGATCTCTCTCTCTCTTAAAACCCCTGAGGCCAGTGCTTGCTTGGGCTAAAGGGAAGTCTCTGTGTTCACCAGTGGCAGTGGTTAACACTGAGCAGCCTGCCTGTCCCTGTAGGAGTGATTACTGCCTAGAAGCTGTAGTTTTATTGGCCATTTTGGGTCAATTCCAAACTCCTTGATCTCTCTCTCTTAAAACCCTGCTGCCTCGTGGTTTTGGCGTCTTTCCAGGATTGATAGTTGTTGCTGAAGCATCTACCAAGGGGAGAAAACACTGAGAGAAGAAAGGAGCCACTTTTGAGGTTTTAAGTATTTTCTGCTGATTTTTTTGTTCAAAATTACTGCTTTGCCGCCTACTTTTCGGCATTTTCCGGCTTGCTAAAGTTTATATCCGTGTTAGAAACAGTATTTGGAATGCATCTAGAGCCTGTTTACTGCATTTCCTGTGTTGCACTTAATTTAAAATCGTTTTTTTTTTTCTTAAAATTGCATTTTACCTGACTCTGGCCTAGCACTCAAGTGTGGGGTCATTTATTGCACAGTTCTGATTATTTTGCTACTTGTGTATCTCTGCTACCTTTAAACTAACAAAAAAAAAATCTTCCTTTTTTCCCACTTTCTGAAATTTAAGAAAGTTCAGTTACAGATTTGCTAATCTGAACTGTTTGCACATTTCTTGGAGGCCAGTGCTTGCTTGGGCTAAAGGGAAGTCTCTGTGTTCACCAGTGGCAGTGGTTAACACTGAGCAGCCTGCCTGTCCCTGTAGGAGTGGTTACTGCCTAGAAGCTGTAGTTTTATTGGCCATTTTGGGTCAATTCCAAACTCCTTGATCTCTCTCTCTTAAAACCCCGGAGGCCAGTGCTTGCTTGGGATAAAGGGAAGTCTCTGTGTTCACCAGTGGCAGTGGTTAACACTGAGCAGCCTGCCTGTCCCCGTAGGAGTGGTTACTGCCTAGAAGCTGTGGTTTTATTGGCCATTTTGGGTCAATTCCAAACTCCTTGATCTTTCTCTCTCTCTTAAGACCCTGCTGCCTCGTGGTTTTGGCGTCTTTTCAGGCTTGATAGTTGTTGCTGAAGCATCTACCAAGGGGAGAAAACGCTGAGAGAAGAAAGGAGCCACTTTTGAGATTTTAAGTATTTTCTTCTGATGTTTTGTTTAAAATTACTGCTTTGCCACCTACTTTTCAACATTTTCCGGCTTGCTAAAGTTTATATCTGTATTAGAAACAGTATTTAGAACACATCTAGAGCCTGTTTACTGCATTTCCTATGTTGCACTTAATTTAAAATCATTTTTTTCTCTTAAAATTGCAGTTTACCTGACTCTGGCCAAGCACTCAAGTGTGGGGTCATTTATTGCACTGTTCTGATTATTTTGCTACTTGTGTATCCATTCCAAACTCCTTGATCTCTCTCTCTTAAAACCCTGCAACTCTTTTTCTGCACGGTCTTGCGCACAGAGCAGCGTTGGGCAGCGCTGCTTAAACAGGTTTAAACTATTCCCGGCTCCACAAAGTCTGCTCTTCACTTTTTCCCTTAGGACTGCTCTAAATCTCAAAATAAGCACTCTATTTTCATTTTAAAGCCCTGCACTTGCTCGTTTAAGTAATCTCATAGGTAAACACAAATAAACTTAAGCACTACATGCTCTTTTACTCCTTTTAAGCACTTTCTCCCCATTGGTTCTTTCTGATCAGTCAATAAGTAGTTCCCTATATTATTCAGGCTTGTCCAAAGGTCAGTTTTGAGTTTACTCTCCAGTCCAGCTGGTGAATCTGGGAATCTTGAGGCAATGTTACAACTGCCTTATGTATACAGACCACCCTCTCCTCCTTCAAACAAGCTCAAATATATGTGAGAGATGCAACTATATAGCCAAACTGGAGGCTGAGCTCTCTCAACCCAGTACTGGCAGAGCCTGTCAGGAGGAGAAGGTAACCACACACACCACAAATCCAGTCTCACATAGACCTATCGCATCAGCAAACCAAACACATAAACACACAAAAACATACTCGGAGGCTCTAAATAAAAATCTGCCTAAGCAGCAGAGACCTCCAAAGCAGACATCCAAGCAACCCTTACCACAAAACAATGCCCACATAGCACATAGCTCACAAAGTCAGTGTGCCACACAGTCACAGCCCTTAAGGCTAAACAACACACCTAATACACTTGTAATAGGTGACTCTATTGTCAGACACACTGACGTCCCACTCACCAGGCTGAACAAGGAGAAGGTCACTGTAAGCTGCCTGTCGGGTGCCAGGATCCGCCACATAACACAAGCACTCAGGTCACTCCAAAGCAAGTGCAAATATGACTCCATCATTGTCGATGCTGGTGTGAATGACCTGAGACGTACCTCCCTGGACTACATGAAAAGAGACATAGAGGAGCTCTCTGAGCATGTAGCCCAGGCCGGTATGACCCTGACCTTGAGTAGCATCTTACCCTCACCAAGAATGATGCCACAATATGAAGACAAGATGATCAATTTCAACAATTGGCTAAAGTATTGGTGTCATTCAAAGGGGATCCAGTGTCTGTCAGCCTGGGATGACTTGCTCGACAAGCCACGTTGCTTCACTAGGGACAACTTGCACCTGTCACCCCTGGGTTTTTGAATACTGGCAGAAGCTCTTGCCTCCCCCATAGTGCCTTTTTTAGGCAAGGCTCAAAAGACAAACCCACCTCCATAGACAACATAAAGAAAAAAAAAACTAAGGGTAATGCTGCTCAACGCCAGAAGTCTAAACCTCAAGATGCACGCACTCGAGACTCTCCTCAGTATGGAGAATATCGATATCTGTGCAGTAACAGAAACCTGGTTCAAGGCTCCCGAGAGCACCCCAGCACTAACAGGTTATACTTCATACCATGCTTTTCGGCCCCAAAACTTGGACCGAACCACAAAAGGAGGGGGAGTATCCATATTTATCAAAGATACCCACACCTCCAGGTTAGTGGCACTGCACGAAGCATCGGAGACCATCCATGTGTAACTAACAGTGGGCAAAACTGCCTTTCAGTTTGTAGCCTACTACAGACCACCCTTCCAAACACAGGAACCTTACTCGGCTTTCCTGAGAACACTGGAGAATATGAAGGTCTCTCCAAACACCATTATATTGGGTGACTTCAACTACCCAAACATTGATTGGGAAAACTACTCAAGCCCAAACACCCTCACGCAACGGTTCCTAGAATTTATAAACTCAAATGCTATGGAACAACTGGTCACCACTCCCACAAGAGGGGAAAACATATTGGATCTGGTCATCACCAACATGGGGTCTCTATGTTCCACACCAGAGGTATACCCCTCATTGGTAAGATCAGACCATAAACAAATCTCACTGGACATCCATCTTCCGTTCCCACCCTTAACCAAGGAAACTACGGTGAAGAACTTCTCAAAAGCAAACTTCACACTTCTCAAAACCAAGGTGGAATCCTTCAAATCCCCCGGGCCAGTGGAAAATACGGCCCAAAATGCAGAATCATTTACAAAAGCATTCTATGGACACCTACAGGAATGCATGGAGCATGCTATCCCAAACAAAACCAAGACTCACTCCTCCAAAGGCAGGAGACCTGTCTAGTGGACCCCGGCCATAAATAAGCTATACAACAGAAGGAGAAAGCTACTACATGATAGAGCAAAATCCCAAAAAGGGAAGGCTTCTCTGATCAGTACTAGCAAGAAACTACGATCCCTCATAAAATCATCTAAGGCCAGCTTCGAAAGAAAAATTGCACGAGACACTAAAATGATCACAAGGCCTTCTTTAGTTATGTCAGAAACCTGGGAGGCAACTCCCAGATATGCTCTGAGTTAGTGCAAAATGACAAAAAATACACTGAATCCACAGACATTGCCAACATCCTGGCAGAAATCTTCAGTGCAAACTTCTCCCCCCCTTCCCCCCAAAAGAGCAAATGTCTATCCCAACAGAGTGTAGCCATCCTGAGATCACAGATGCACAGGTGAGAGCTGCCCTCTCCAAAGCAAAAAACACAGCATCAATGGGACCAGACGGTGTCCCGGGCTGCGTCTTACATGAGCTCCAAGAAGAACTAAACCCTCATATAAAGTCACTGTTCAATCTCAGTCTTACTACAGGATATGTACCCAAGAAATGGCATATAGCAATAGTGTGGTGCCACAACAGACCCTGGAAACTATCGCCCTATAAGCCTGACTAGTCTGGTCTGCAAAGCTATGGAGTGTATCATCATGGAAATCATAAACAAAGACATTAGGAACCTCCAGACACTGGATCCTACCCAATTTGGCTTTGTTAAGGGCAGATCTTGCCTCTTGAACCTGGTCGACTTCTTTGAAACAGTTACCAAAGCCATAGATGAAGGGAAGGTAGTCCACACAGCCTACCTGGACCTCGCAAAAGCCTTCGACACAATACCCCACTCGGGCATCATAAATAAGCTCACCAGCTTAAATATCAACCCCTATGTCACAAGATGGGTTGCAAACTGGCTCAGGGATAGAACCCACATGGTTAAAATAGCAGGTGCCATGTCATATTCTAAACCAGTTACAAGTGGCATCCCACAAGGCTCAGTCCTGGGACCTCTCTTGTTCAGTATATATTTCTCCGAGGTACAGGCTAACATGGGTGGACTATGGCTGATCAAGTTCGCAGATGACTGCAAACTGGGTGCCGTAATTGACTAGCCGGCTGACACAAGCATCCTCCAAAAGGGTCTCACAAAGACGGAAAACTGGTGCCAGAGCCACGGCCTAAAGCTAAATGCAAAAAAGTGCACAGTCATCCCCTTTGGGAAAAGCAAAGTGCCCACAAATTACCACATAGGTGGTAATCCATTAAGTACGGAAGAAGTAATTAGGGACCTGAGGACCCAAGTAGATAGCAACCTCCCCTTTGACAATCACATTGCCAAAGTGGTTAGAAAGACCTTCTATATAGCCCACCTTATCACGAAAAGGTTCACGTCTAGATCAAGAGAGGACATTGTGCCCCTCTACTCATCACTTATCAGGCCCATAATTGAGTACAATGCCCCATTTGGGATGTATCTTATCTGACACCTGCAGCAACTGGAAAGACCCCAAAAGTATCTCACCAAGAGGATTAAGGGGCTCAAACAGATGACCTATGCAGTTCGGCTAAAGAAACTCCAGCTCTACTCAGTTGCATACCGCCTACTCAGAGACGATCTGTCTGATGTATAAAGCGATGTCCAACCCACAATTAATGGACATGCTCCACCTCAGGAAATCCAAATCCCTTAGAGCTACACGCTCCAGGGACTTGAACCTCAGCACAGAAATAAATAGGACATGCTGGAGGGACAGATTCATATCCCAGAGGCTCCCCTCACTCTGGAACAAAATTCCAATCCATGTTAGGCAGAGCACCTCACTGACCCTCTTCAAGAGAAATCTTGACAAGTGGATGGGAGATTGTAAGTTTACCCCTGGGATCTCTTCTGTGTCCCTGCTTGACAGAGGTACAGTAAACTAACCTTAAAAGGGCTACCTTCTGTGACCTACTATACAGAGGCACAGTCAACTAATCTAAAAGGGTGGCGAAAGCAAAACACACTCTGGTTAGGCTTATAAATGCCCTAGGGCAGAGAGCCTAGTATCAACCTGTGAACCTATGAACAATTCATTTTCATGGAAAGCCCCAGCATGCAGACATGTGATCAAGACTGCCCAAATGGTAAATGCATAAAAATCCTCTGAAGGGAGAAAAAGGCCCTTCATTATGACACCTAGAAGATGACATCCTTCTGGTTTCCTGGCATCTTTTGAAGCTCCTCTAACAGTATCCCAACCTTTCAGAATTCTGATAATCACCCAATGACAGAATAAGTCAGAAAACCCCAATAAACAAGCCAACCAGCGTAGCATAACTATGAATGGTAACCCCAGTGTCTGTTGCTCCTCGGAACTGATAGATAAATACTGCAAAGGTACTGAATGATAAGAAGTAAGCTCTTTTTGGGTTCCATGCCCAGTAGTTGGCCACTAACGATCTGGCTATCCTTCTTCAATGAGACAGACTTCTAGAAGAATGAGAGCTTCCAAAGGATCTGCTTCTTGGGCCAACTGGTGAAACCTAGTAAACTGAAAATGGGACAGACTGTCAGCTATTCCATTGTCCCAACCTAGCACATGAATACTAGAGAAAGTTAAGTTAATTTGTAAACTGGATAACTCAAGTACTCTGAAGTCTAAGTATACCCATTTTGGTTTGGAAGAGTGCTTGTTCAGGGCATAAACAATTGCATGGTTGTCTGAGCAAAAAGAAACCCTACCATTCTGTAGACAGTTCTTCCAGACCAAAGTAGCTACACAAGTGGGGAAAATCTTAAGTAATATCCTCCTTCCTCCAGTCAAACCAAGACTGATGCCATTCATTGGGGAACCAACTATCTTGATGTCAAGGCCTGCTGTCGCATCCCTGAACAAGTGTAATTAAGTAGACAAGGCCCAATGGGACTGTCAAAGAGATACACCCCATTAAATTGACACAAAAAGGTATTCCATACGCAAAGAACTTCCTTAATTCTCTGCATTAGCCGTACTCTGTGGTGTTTGGACTTGTTATCTTTTATTAGGTTGGAAACAGACCAAAGAAAAGTTGTACTGGGGTAATAGCCCTGCAGGCAAACTTCAAAAAACCATGGACCTGCATAACTTCTCCTATGTGAGTTTTGCAGGATTACAAAAATGTAATAATTAAATATCTAACCTGTTCTGATTTAATTGCCAGGAGCTTAAAAGACTTGGCTAGAATGTTAACCAGTAACCCAAAAAACATCAAAGCCTGGCTCGGCCCTTTTGATTTATCTGCAGCCAAGGCTACCCCGAAAATGGAGCAAATTTCTTTAAATTTAGCCTTCACTTCAGCAGCCCCATCTTTACCTTCCCCAACTATAAAAAAAACAACAAACCCAGCAGCTTAACAAGGAGCCCCCTGTTGCCCATACCAGCATAATGCTGTACTAAAGCTCTCAAACATGACTGAAACCACTGCACGTCCCATAGGCTTGGCTGTGTCAAAAAAGAATTTGTCTTGAAACTGAAAGCTTAGCAGTGACCAGTCTTCTCACCTATTGGAGAGGAGGCAAAAAGCTGACTGGATATCCAGTTTACACAGCCAAGGATCTGAACACGATGTGATGACCTTGGGCTGCTTGTTCCAGTGATGAATAGTAGTGCACAGTGGATTGGTCCACATCTATGAATTCATTGACTGACAAACCAGCAGGGTAAGAAAGGTGATAAATGAATGATACTCTCCTTCCTGCTTCTTAAGTACCAAACCTACAAGGGAAATCCTGAAGTCACACCATGGAGGATACTCAGAGTGGCCAAATGAGCCTACCTGCTACGACTTCTTTCTCTATCAGTGCAGAGGTTATACCTTCTATCCCCTTGATAGAGGAAATATTTTTAACTACTTTAGAATCCAGTGGGACCAATGAACCAGTTTAAAAATCTGGTTTGAAGTCCTTGATGGTAAATGCAGCAGTCTCACTATCTGGATGCTTTTTTTTTTTAATCTGAAGAAGTCTACAGTAAACAAGTGGACCAAAGTGCTCATTTTTTCAATAAAATTCATATCTGGAGCTAGTGGGTGTCTGCGTTTTTTTGTTTTTGATGCTTTTACTGTTCTGCAGTTCATTTTGTGGTTCAGTTTATCTGGATAATCTGATAGGAGATGGACCAATTTATGTTTTGATCAGGGAATAAGAAAGTTTGTGGTTAAGCTTGTCCCCTCTATGGCAATGTATGTGAAGTATAACGTTTGTTATGTTAATGTAGTTTGATTACTTTTATATGAATGTAAATTTGCCTATGTCAGAAGTGATAGTTCAATAAAGGTGTTTGGAAAAAAGAGGGAGTTATCACAATAAAAAAAAGCTTGTCCCCTCTAAGGGCTAGATCTGTGGCTACAAAAAAGTTGCTTGCCCCTAACTGAGTTACTGTGTAATAATACTAGTCTATTCTCTTGGGGGAGGGTCATATGGGTCACAGAAGTGTAACCTAATTTTGACCAGCATCTGACACCTGGGTGAGCCTTCCCACATGAGGAGTACAGGTGGGTAAATGTGCAGGTTGGCCATGAACACCTCCCATTGTTAAAAGCCCAACACAGTTTTACTTACTGTTGGCTCTTAAGGGAATCATTCTCAGAGGTACTTGGACTGTCCAACCATGTATGAGAATGTTGCTCCTCCCATTTGATTTTCTTGTCTGTGGCCCCCCTTAGATTCCTAAACCTCTGGTCACAAGCCAGTCATGTTGCACCTCCTCTAATATGGTGATCCTCCCAAATGATCAAAACACATGCAAGTAGGAGCAAGACCGGATTGGGGTGCTTTTCAAGGCCGGATATTAGGGTGCTTTTCAACAATAATACCCATGAATGTCATGAAACCCAATACCCAGTTGTCCCAAGACCTGAATATTGCCTTGGTCAAAGGTTTCTTCCCAATGGCTGCTAGTGCTACCGTTACGTCCTTGGCACTGGGGTTGTCTGCATCAACAACAGGACAGATGCCCTCCATGTCAATTAAATCAAATATGTCTAAAAATTCCCCTCTAAGAATTTTCTCTTTAAAATTAGCCAGGAGATGAGCAATGAAGTCAGAACACGAAGATTTTATTATTTATTTATTTATTTATTTATTTAATATTTGTTTGCTGAAAAAGTCTGACTGGGACAGAGCCCATTTTCAGCAGAGGCCTGGGGAGAAATGCTGCAGATGTATGTCTTTGAAGATGTATAAGTAGGGCTTATGAGGGCCATGGGCTTGGGCCAGAGAAACTCCATGCAGGTGACTAGCTGACATAATGGGTGTGGTTTCAAAATTCCTTTCCAAAGCTGCATCAAATATCCTAGTCCTACCTTCATCAGGCAGGGAACTAATAAGCTCTTCCAGATACTCATCCACTGTTTGACACCTAGTTGTGCCACCACAATGGCATCATTACCTTCTAAATCTATCCTGCCATCAGTCACTGGGACTGAGTTTTCCACTGTAGCAGAGGTATCTTTCTTAGCCCTTCATCTGAACTTCTTGGCAGAAGTGGCCTCGGAAGTTGGCTCTTCAGCAGTAATGGGCAGAGGTCTTTTGCTCTTAGCTGAATCTTGATCTTGAGTGTGCCCTGCCTTTAAGTCAAGCAATATACCTCTGGCTTTATGAGCTATGTAGTGCCAGCTGTCCTTCAGTATCTGTAGTGATGAAAGACCAGAAACAGAGACTGACAATTAGCTTGACTACAATCAAACAATTACTCATACCAGCCTTAGTCATGAGTAATTGTTTGATTACTCATACCAGCCTTAGTCATGACGTGACAGTGCCGATAATACAAATGTCATAACTCAAACAACGTAATATGTCTTCATAAAAACTGTATCCCATAAAGCAATGATTTGAATAATAAATGCATGACTAAATCTTCCTTCCTTTATTATTAATATATATTTGACTTAATATTCACCTGGCCAACTGATATCAGTGACGCTGTACCTCTATACCAAGGGGGCAAAAGGTGGTGCGAAAGCATCGCTATTAAATCAAATCTCACCCGGGAAGCTCACACTACAATTGTACACAAATCTTGCTTACTCAAAATGAACATTCCAGATGTCCAGCTCTGATATTCCACAACATATGCCCAAACAATTTCATCTATTGTGCCTCTCCTATATGTAACACTTGTGATAAAATTGTACCTAATGAAGTGTATAGTCCTATTAACAGTACTGTAAGCCTATGCCATTGTCCTCTTAACTGTCCTTTATTTTCGGAGACATTCCTGATTCAAACCAATATATCCCGGTGCCTTATGGAGAAAAGTGAAGGCATAATCAAGGCAATTTTCTGTGAAGAAGTGTATTAAAAAATCACTTCCTTTTATTCAGTATGCCTCAAGTTTACTACCAATGAACCATATTTTAAGTGATCTTGATGGTCCCTGCTTCCTCCTTTCTCTGTGACCTGATGAGTCAAGATTTGCTTCATTTGCCTGCCAGCTAGAAACACCCTGCCTAAACCTTCCTCAATGTTGTTGTGTCTTTCGGCTTTTCCCGGTTAGGGGTCGCCACAGCGGAACTCCGGTCCGCTAATGACTGGCAGTAGATTTTTACGTGCTGAGTTGCCAGCCCTGATGCACAACCTTCAACGAAGGTATGCCCATTCACGCATGTCTCCACACAGAAGATGCTCTAGCTGAGAATCGAACAGGACGTCTTACTGTGAGGCGATAACGCTACCGCAGCACTACAAAGCAAATAAATTGTGAATCAACACAGTTATTTATTTCACAACTGTCACCCTAGTAGCTGAAATTCATACTAAAAACTAAAAGTAATGGTCTCTTGAGCAAAACAACCCAAAAGAACATCAGATGGACTCAAGCAATCCTGCAGAATGCAAACCACCATTGCCCCATGCCAGAAACAGAGCAATATTAAATCAAAATATCCAAGCTAATGGACAAACATACTGCATCACCAAAGGAGCCTCTAACCTCTTAACACTAACCACAGATTCAACTACCAAACCCCAAGTACTTAGACAACTGCACAAAGACGTGAATTATGCCAGTGTAATCTCTGCTATGAGAACTTGAACTCAAAGTTTATCTCGATTAAGAAAACACTAGCAACACTAAAAACAGCCCAGATGTAGCAAAAATTTAACAAGCTACAGCAATGCCCAGAACAGGCTAAGTATGTTTTATACTTCACGTATCACTAACCAGACCAAAGTTAACACCAACTATACCTAACCGCTTACTGATAGACGGCTCCATCTTTCAGGGAATAACACTTGGATTCTTGGAGCCATTGCCATAAACTGACCCCAGCAATGGTGAATTGGCCTATAAAGGTGAGGAAACTGACTCTGGCTTTCTTCCAGCTCAAGGATAACTGGACTAACAGGTAAGCTGTCCATGTTCCATTTCACAAGCCTTCATCAGACTGCTGTGACACAACTCTATTTTGAGCCAAGCTAAAATAATTTATTTCTACTTATCTACTGACACCAAAGTTTATAAAGAGCTATTTATTTCCTCAGAATAAAATGGAAAGACTTGTTTCCTCATTTGGCTGTTAGATCTGTATTACATCTTGGTGAAAAAATTAGAATCCCTTCCTGAAAGATAGGTCAGCACTTACTTCTGGCACAATGTTAAATATTTCATGCAACTGAATAAAAGACAGAGACCATGAACTGCTATGGAAATCTGAACCTGGATGGCATATTCTCTTTGTACAGCCAGTACCTGTAATTATGAATTATCATACAAACTGGAAATAACATTGAACATAAAACAGTGATTTTCTTACAACAGATTTTTTTTAATTTCCTATGGATTATCTTAGTGATGGCGAAACTGATGTGTGCACTGATAATTGGGCTTAAAACATTGCACCATAAAGTTACTCTACTTTTAACAGTAATTTTGCATTGAACTGAACAAATATGGAGCACACTGCATTTGATTTGTTTAATTACTTTTTGTGTTGCTGAGTTTTAAAAGATAACTGGACAATCACATATTTCTTGTATTTTTGTTCATTCAGTTTCTTTGGTAACTCGGGTGTTGGTGTATGCTGGTGTGTTACCCAAAACATTGTGGTGTGTCACCTTTGACATGCGTGTCATAGGTTCCCCATCTCTGGATTATCTTCTCCTTGCATGTAAATTACAAGGGATAATTGTGGTGTACGTAGACATACAGTAAGTGGTTAATATAGTCACGTGGCATGCCTTAAATTAGTAATACAGGTAAACGTTGACAATCTTATAACAACCTCCTACACTGGCTTTAAATTTTTATTCCTGGAAACAAATATATTTAATATTTGTGACGTAAGGCTCTGTGCTGTTCAATGCTTGTAATTTTATAAAAACTAAAAACCCAGTTTCTTTACATATTTTTGTGTATTCATGCAGCTTGGAACAGCGAAACCAGTATCTTGAGCATGAACTTCATGATCTGCAATCCAGTTTAGAGCAGCAGAGGAAATGGTTCAACATTGTAGAAATTAAAATGCGAAATGCTGAGAGAGCCAGAGAAGATGCTGAGAAAAGAAATGAAAAGTTGCAGATGGAAATGGAAGAGTTCTTTGACACTTTTGGTGAACTAACCAATGAAGTGAAAAAAACTGAAAAAATTGTTCAAAGTTTCTGAAAACAGACTCAGGGAAAATAGAAATACTATTTCAATCAATCATGTTGCCACATTTATGATATTTCTTATATTAAAAAAATTACCAAAAACTTTTAAGTGTGATCATTTGCAGAATAATTTGTGTAATTTTTGTTGCTTCAAAAGCTTTTATGTATTCAGAGTTGTCCAAGAACCCTTAGAACCAACTCATAATGCAAATTATGTAGCAGATGTTTTGATTTATAAAGTTTATATATTTTTTAAATATTTTACTTTTCCATTTGTAATTGAAACATCTTGGCCCTTAAGAGGCATGAACGTATTTTTATTTGCTTATCTCTAGTACACCATCCTTTGAAGATGTCCTCTCATGTTAGTTATTTATTTATTCCAATTATATTGTTTGAAATTTCTCTCTGTGTCATCACAGTCATGAAAGTTACCATGTGGTTTACTCCATAAACTTTGAGATACTGATCAAGTTGCATGTATTATTTTGAAATGTTCATTCCAGGCTGTCTTCCAGACTTCCATCTATCCTGGTGTTATTCTGAAGAGGTGTTAATGTCTTTAAATTTTTAGCCTATTTGTACATTTTTGTTTCTTAAGATTCAACAACATTTCGCAGCACTGTGGCATTTGCCAGCCATTGCTAGGAGCCCACACATGACTGAGGTAACATCTAGAAACCAGCATGAAGTCAAGGTATGGGTTCATCATGACACTCAATAACAAATTAAAGCACTGTGGTAGTTTCTTAAGCCTTGGCGATAGTAGCAACTGCACATTTCACTTGGAATCTAACTTTATCTGAATGTGTACCACTGCAGTCCACATTTAGTGCCCGGATGAATTGAATTGTTATACTGCCTGTCTATAATGATTTGCTGCTTTGCAATTCCAAACAAAATTCTGACCATGTTGGTTATTTTCTCTCCAGGACACACACACACACATATATATATATATATATATGTGTGTGGTAGACATCACCAGAGATCATTATAGTCCTCTCTCCACTTATCCAATGAGCAAAAAAACTTTTTCCAAAGCCATCCACTTAAGACAGGCACTGGGTGGCAGTGAAGAGTTACCGAATAGCTGGGTAACTACAGCAGAGCTAGTAAGAGAGATGGCTAAAAAGGTGCTTGGTGTCACATCTGGAAAGAGGAAGGAGGACAAGGAGACCTGGTGGTGGAATGAAGAAGTACAGGAGAGTATGCAGAGAAAGAGGTTGGTGAAGAAGAAGTGGGATTGTCAGAGAGATGAAGAAAGTAGATAAGAGTATAAGGAGATGAGGTGCATGGCAAAGAGAGAGGTGGCAAAGGCTAAGGATAAGGCATATGAAGAGTTGTATAAAAGGCTGGACACTAAGGGGGGAGAAAAAGACCTGTACCGATTGGCTAGACAGAGGGACCAAGCTAGTAAAGATGTGCAGCAGGTAAAGGTGATAAAGGATAATGAGGGAAACGTACTCACAAGTGAGGAGAGTGTGTTGAGCAGATGGAAAGCGTACTTTGAGGGGTTGATGAATGAAGAGAATGAGAGGGAGAAAATGTTGGATGATGTGCAGATACTGAATCATGCAGTGCAGTGGATTAGCAAGGAGGAAGTAAGAATAGCTATGAAGAGGATGAAGAATGGAAAGGCTGTTCATCCAGATGACATACCTGTGGAAGCATGGAGGTGCTTAGGTGAAATGGCAGTGGAGTTTTTAACTAGAGTGTTTAATGAAATCTTGGAAAGTGAGAGGATGCCTGAGGAATGGAGAAAAAGTGTTTTGGTACTGATTTTTAAGAATAAGGGTGATGTGCAGAGCTGTAGTAACTACAGAGGGATTAAACTGATCAGTCACAGCATGAAGTTATGGGAAAGAGTAGTGGAAGGGAGGTGATGATTAGTGATCAGCAGTTTGGTTTCATGCCGGGAAAGAGCACTACAGATGTGATGTTTGCTCTGAGGGTGTTGATGGAGAAGTACAGAGAAGGTCAGAAGGAGTTGCATTGTGTCTTTGTGGACTTAGAGAAAGCATATGACAGGGTGCCTAGAGAGGAGTTGTGGTACTGTATGAGGAAGTTGGGAGTGTCAGAGAAGTATGTAAGAGTGGTACAGGATATGTACGAGGGTAGTGTGACAGCGGTGAGGTCTGCGGTGAGAGTGACGGATGCATTTAAGGTGGAGGTGGGATTACATCAAGGATCAGCTCTGAGCCCTTTCTTATTTGCAATGGTGATGGACAGGTTGACAGATGAGATCAGACAGGAGTCCCCGTGGAGTATGATGCTTGCAGATGACATTGTGATCTGTAGTGAGAGTAGGGAACAGGTGGAGGAGACTCTGGAGAGGTGGAGATATGTTCTACAGAGAAGAGGAATGAAGGTCAGCAGGACTAAGACAATATATGTGTGTGAATGAGAGGGAGGATAGAGGAATGCTGAGGATGCAGGGAGTAGAGGTGGTGAAGGTGGATGAGTTTAAATACTTGGGATCAACAGTTCAGAGTAATGGTGAGTGTGGAAGAGAGGTGAAGAAGAGAGTACAGGCAGGATGGAGTGGGTGGAGAAGAGTGTCCAGAGTGATTTGTGACAGACGAGTACTAGTAAGAGTGAACGGGAAGGTCTACAAGAGGGTAGTGAGACCAGCTATGTTATATGGGTTGAAGACAGCAGCAAAAAGGCAGGAGTCAGAGCTTGACGTGGCAGAGTTAAAGATGTTAAGATTTGCACTGGGTGTGACGAGGATGGACAGGATTAGGAATAAGTATATTAGAGGGTCAGCCCAGGTTGGAAGGTTTGGAGACAAAGCCAGAGAGACAAGATTATGTTGGTTTGGACGTGCTGAGGAGGGATGCAGAGTATATTGGGAAAAAGATGCTAAGGATGAAGCTACCAGGTAACAGGAAAAGAGGAAGGCCTAATATAAGGTTTATGGATGTGGTGAGAGAGGACATGCAGGCGGTTGTTGTGACAGAACAAGATGCAGAGGACAGGAAGAAATGGAAACAGTTGATCTGCTGTGGCGACCCCTAACGGGAACAGCCAAAAGAAGAAGAAGAAGAAGAAGAAAAATCAACTTAAAAACCCAAACCAGAATCAAGCAAAGGTCTTATAACAGACGTACAAATTGGAATCCACACTAATTAATTTCTAGAAGCATCTGTCTTCAGCAGTGGTCTTAGCTATTAGTGCGTGATATATTCTCTTCAAACTTTTATTAGTATGGTATTCAAAGTTTAAACTATTTATAACAGTTCCTAAATCATCATAACTTGAGCTACCCTGAACAATTGTAGCATCCAGGCTATGGGGATAAAAGTTCTGATTCCCGTATATATTACCGTACATTTTTGAATTAAGGATGGTATTCCTGGTCACGTCTGCAAATGTGATAGGAGTATTCCTGAAGTTTACGAGTGAGCGTGGCAAAGGCACAATTCATAGAGGCCATTTATACTAATGTTGTGCAAGGCCTAAAAAATAATCATATGCAAATGATAAGTTTTTAAGCATCGTACACAAATGAGGCAGTTTTGCCCAACATCCTTGCAGTCCAGACATTCATTCTTAAATGCAGTGCTTCACCTTTAATATTACAGCTGGAATCTGTGGACTTGTTTGTCCAAGTATCCACAAGAGCTTCCCTGACACACAAATGAACTATCTCCACCAGCAACCCATTAAGTAACATGCCTTGGTATGCACAAGCACTAAAATGAACATTTCACCCAAGCAACCCCATCACTAACATGCCCTGGTGTGGACAAGCAGTAAAAAGAACATTTCACCCAAGCGACCCCTTCAGTAATATATCCAGCTATGCACAAATCCTATAATGAACATTTCACCCAAGTGACCACTTCAGTAACATGCCCTGGTATACACAAGCAGTAAAATTTATATTTCACCCAAGCAACCCCTTCAATAATATCTTCAGGTATGCACAAACATTAACATGAAAATTTTGCCCAAGCATCCCTTTCAGTAATATCTCCAGGCATGAACAACATCAGAATAAAACATTTACACAAGTGACTCCTCCAGTAAAAATGTCCAGGTATACTGAAGCAGCATTGCATCTCTGTAATTGACTGAAAAATGGCTGCTTTCCAGTGCAACTTCAGGGCAATTTCCATACTTTGTATGAGAATGAGTTTGTTATAGATTCATGTCTATGAACTGACCTCATGCGCACATGTGTAAACCACCTTAATAGTGTAGCAGCCACCTCCTATTGGATATGCATAAATCACATTACACATTTCCAGTAGGGGGCACCTTCAGAAAAAGACCTCCACATTTCTGTAGTCATCGTGACAGACTAGGATTTGTATAAAGTCACAGTGCCATCCTCACACATCAGCACTACCCTAAGTTTCATTGCATGAGACTATAAACAACTAACAGTCGAAATATTCCTGGATTTTATGTTGCTCCTGTACATTATTAACAACCCATCAACCTTAACATCACTAACAAACTAACAAACGTTTCAGTCCTGCACCGCTGACTAACAAGGAATATAGGCATAAATGAATAAGTAAAGGCCCCACAACTGATCCATGAGGTACACCCTTTAAAATTTTAAATGATTTAGATTTGTAACCTTTATAAATACTCTAATCATTAAATTACCACCTTGATTCATAGATTAGTACTAAGCTAACTGCCCTTGCGGGCCATTGTAAGCCTAGCCAATTATCCCTTGTGAGACTCAAACCCTGCACCTTGTGTTTATAAGGCAAACACCTTACCCATTAGGCCACCCTCCCAACCCTAATAATACATTATTAATTGTATAGTATGAACTGAATCAAAGACCTTGGATAGAGCCAAACAAATGGCATCAACGTTCATTCCCAAATCGAAAACCTCCATGACTTCTGAGTAAAACGGAACTAGATTTGTATGGTGGATCTTCACAAAGATAAACCATATTCGCAGTGGATATCATAATACTCATACTGAGGATAATCCATGTTTCTGGTGGATGTCACAATACTCACACTGAAGATAATCCATGTTGGTGGTGGATGTCACAATACTCATACTGAAGATAATCCATTTTGGTGGTAGATGTCACAATACTCATACTGAACATAATCCATGTTGGCGTTGGTTTCACAGTACTCATACTGAAGATAATCCATGTTGGCGGTGAATGTCACAATACTCATATTGAAGATAATCCATGTTGGCGGTGGATGTCACAATTCTCATACTGAAGATAATCCATGTTGGTCGTATATGTCACAATACTCATACTGAAGATAATCCATGTTGGCGGTGGATGTCACAGTACTCATACTGAAGACAATCAATGTTGGCAGTGGATGTCACGATGCTCATACTGAAGATATTCTATGTTGGTGTTGTATGTCACGATACTCATACTGAAGCTAATCTACGTTGGTGGTGGATGTCACAATACTCATACTGAAGCTAATCCGCGTTGGTGGTGGATGTCACAGTACTCATACTGAAGATAATCTATGTTTCTGGTGGAAGTCAAAATACTCATACTGAAGATAAACTGAAGATAATCCATGTTGGCGGTGGTTTCACAATAGTCATACTGAAGATAATCCATGTTGGCGGTGGATGTCACAGTACTCATACTGAAGATAATCCAGGTTCGCAGTGGATGTCACAATACTCATTCTGAAGATAATCCATGTTGGCGGTGGATGTCACAATACTCATACTGAAGATAATCCATGTTGGCGGTGGATGTCATAATACTCATACTGAAGATAATCCATGTTGGTGGTGGATGTCACAAAACTCATACTGAAGATAATCCGTGTTAGTGGTGGATGTCATAATAATACTCATTAAGAGGATATTCCATGGTGGTGGATGTCACAATACTTATACTGAAGATAATCCATGTTGGCGGTGGATGTCACAATACTCATACTGAGGATAATTCATGTTGGTGGTGGATGTCACAATACTCATACTGAAGATAAACCATGCTAGTGATGGATGTCACAAAACTCATAATGAAGATAATCCACGTTGATGGTAGATGTCACAATAGTCATGCTGAAGATAATCCATGTTGGCGGTGGTTTCACAATAGTCATACTGAAAATAATCCATGTTGGTGGTGGATGTCACAATACACATACTGAAGATAATCCATGTTGGTGGTGGATGTCACAATACTCATACTGAAGATAATCCCTGTTGGCGTTGGATGTCATAATACTCATACTGAAGATAATCCATGTTGGTGGTGGATGTCACAAAACTCATACTGAAGATAATCCATGTTGGCGGTGGATGTCACAATACTCATACTGAGGATAATCCATGTTGGTGGTGGATGTCACAAAACTCATACTGAAGATAATCCATGTTGGCGGTGGATGTCACAATAGTCATACTGAGGATAATTCATGTTGGTTGTGGATGTCACAATACCCATACTGAAGATAAGCCATGCTAGTGATGGATGTCACAAAAGTCATAATGAAGATAATCCATGTTGATGGTAGATGTCACAATAGTCATGCTGAAGATAATCCATGTTGGCGGTGGATGTCACAATACTCATACTGAAGTTAATCCATGTTGGCGGTAGATGTCACAATACTCATACTGAAGATAATCCATGTTGGCATTGGTTTCACAATACTCATACTGAAGATAATCCATGTTGGTGGTGGCTGTCACAATACTCATACTGAAGATAATCCATGTTGGTTGTGGATGTCATGATAAGAATCATACTGAAGATAATCCATGTTGGCGGTGAATGTCACAATACTCATACTGAAGATAATCCATGTTGGCGGTGGTTTCACAATACTCATACTGAAGATAATCCATGTTGGCGGTGATTTCACAATAGTCATACTGAAGATAAACCATGTTTCTGGTGGATGTCACAATACTCATACTGAAGATAATCCATGTTGGTAGTGGATGTCACAATACTCATACTGAAGATAATTCATGTTGGCGGCGGATGTCACCATACTCATACTGAAGATAAACTGAAGATAATCTATGTTGGCGGTGGTTTTACAATAGTCATACTGAAGATAATCCATGTTGGCATTGGTTTCACAATACTCATACTGAAGATAATCCATGTTGGTGGTGGCTGTCACAATACTCATACTGAAGATAATCCATGTTGGTTGTGGATGTCATGATAAGAATCATACTGAAGATAATCCATGTTGGCGGTGGTTTCACAATACTCATACTGAAGATAATCCATGTTGGCGGTGGTTTCACAATACTCATACTGAAGATAATCCATGTTGGCGGTGATTTCACAATAGTCATACTGAAGATAATCCATGTTTCTGGTGGATGTCACAATACTCATACTGAAGATAATCCATGTTGGTAGTGGATGTCACAATACTCATACTGAAGATAATTCATGTTGGCGGCGGATGTCACCATACTCATACTGAAGATAAACTGAAGATAATCTATGTTGGCGGTGGTTTCACAATAGTCATACTGAAGATAATCCATGTTTCTGGTGGATGTCACAATACTCATACTAGAGATAATCCATGCTGGTAGTGGATGTCACAATACTCATACTGAAGATAATCCATGTTCATAGGTTCATAGGTTAGTACTAAGCTAACTGCTCTTGCGAGACATTTTATGCCTAGCCAGTTATCCCTTGTGAGACTCAAACCCTGCACCTTGTGTTTGTAAGGCAAACACCTTAACCATTAGGCCACCCTCCCAACCAACCATGTTGGTGGTGGATGTCACAAAACTCATACTGAAGATAATCCATGTTAGTGGTGGATGTCACTGTACTCATACTGAATGTAATCCATGTTGGTGGTGGATGTCATAATAATACTCATTCAGAAGATAATCCATGGTGGTGGATGTCACAATACTCATACTGAAGATAATCCATGTTGGCAGTGGATGTCACAATACTCATACTGAGGATAATCCATGTTTTTGGTGGATGTCACAATATTCATACTGAAGATAATCTATGCTAGTGGGGGATGTCACAAAACGTATAATGAAGATAATCCATGTTGATGGTAGATGTCACAACAGTCATACTGAAGATAATCCATGTTGCGGTGGATGTCACAATACTCATACTGAAGGTAATCCACGTTGGTGGTGGATGTCACAATACTCATACTGAATATAATCCATGTTGGCGGTGGATGTCACAATACTCATACTGAGGATAATCCATATTGGTGGCGAATGTCACAATATTCATACTGAAGATAATCCATGCTAGTGGGGGATGTCACAAAATGCATAATGAAGATAATCCATGTTGATGGAAGATGTCACAACAGTCATACTGAAGATAATCCATGTTGGCGATGGATGTCACAATACTCATACTGAAGATAATCCACGTTGATGGTGGATATCACAATACTCATACTGAGGATAATCCATGTTGGTAGTGGATGTCACAATACTCATACTGAAGATAATCCATGTTGGTGGTGGATAGCACAAAACTCATACTGAAGATACTCCATGTTGGTGGTGGATGTCACTGTACTCATACTGAATGTAACCCATGTTGGTGGTGGATGTCATAATAATACTCATTCAGAGGATAATCCATGGTGGTGGATGTCACAATACTCATACTGAAGATAATCCATGTTGGCAGTGGGTGTCACAATACTCATACTGAAGATAATCCACGTTGGTGGTGGATGTCATAATACTCATACTGAAGCTAATCCACGTTGGTGGTGGATGTCACAGTACTCATACTGAAGATAATCCATGTTTCTGGTGGATGTCAAAATACTCATACTGAAGATAAACTGAAGATAATCCATGTTGGCGGTGGTTTCACAATAGTCATACTGAAGATAATCCAGGTTGGCAGTGGATGTCACAATACTCATACTGAAGATAATCCATGTTGGCGGTGGATGTCACAATACTCATACTGAAGATAATCCATGCTGGTGGTGGATGTCACAAAACTCATGCTGAAGATAATCCGTGTTAGTGGTGGATGTCATAATAATACTCATTCAGAGGAAAATCCATGGTGGTGGATGTCACAATACTCATACTGAAGATAATCCATGTTGGCGGTGGATGTCACAATACTCATACTGAGGATAATCCATGTTGGTGGTGGATGTCACAATACTCATACTGAAGATAATCCATGTTGGCGGTAGATGTCACAATACTCATACTAAAGATAATCCATGTTGGCAGTGGATGTCACAATACTCATACTGAGGATAATCCATGTTGGTGGTGAATGTCACAATACTCATACTGAAGATAATCCATGTTGGCGGTGGATGTCACAATACTCATACTGAGGATAATTCATGTTGGTGGTGGATGTCACAATACTCATACTGAAGATAATCCATGCTAGTGATGGATGTCACAAAACTCATAATGAAGATAATCCATGTTGATGGTAGATGTCACAATAGTCATATTGAAGATAATCCTTGTTGGTGGTGGATGTCACAATACTCATACTGAAGATAATCCATGTTGGCGGTAGATGTCACAATACTCATACTGAAGATAATCCATGTTGGCGGTGGATGTCACAATACTCATACTGAGTATAATCTATGTTGGTGGTGAATGTCACAATACTCATACTGAAGATAATCCATGTTGGCAGTGGATGTCACAATACTCATACTGAAGATAATCCATGCTAGTGATGGATGTCACAAAACTCATAATGAAGATAATCCATGTTGATGGTAGATGTCACAATAGTCATACTGAAGATAATCCTTGTTGGAGGTGGATGTCACCATACTCATACTGAAGATAATCCATGTTGGTGGTAGATGTCACAATACTCATACTGAAGATAATCCATGTTGGCATTGGTTTTACAATACTCATACTGAAGATAATCCATGTTGGCTGTGGCTGTCACAATACTCATACTGAAGATAATCCATGTTGGTTGTGGATGTCATAATAAGAATCATACTGAAGATAATCCATGTTGGCGGTGGATGTCACAATACTCATACTGAAGATAATCCACATTGGTGGTGGATGTCACAATACTCATACTGAGGATAATCCATGTTGGTAGTGGATGTCACAATACTCATACTGAAGATAATCCATGTTGGCGGTGGATGTCACAATACTCATACTGAAGATAATCCATGCTGGTGGTGGATGTCACAAAACTCATACTGAAGATAATCCGTGTTAGTGGTGGATGTCATAATAATACTCATTCAGAGGAAAATCCATGGTGGTGGATGTCACAATATTCATACTGAAGATAATCCATGTTGGCGGTGGATGTCACAATACTCATACTGAGGATAATCCATGTTGGTGGTGGATGTCACAATACTCATACTGAAGATAATCCATGTTGGCGGTAGATGTCACAATACTCATACTGAAGATAATCCATGTTGGCGGTGGATGTCACAATACTCATACTGAGGATAATCCATGTTGGTGGTGAATGTCACAATACTCATACTGAAGATAATCCATGTTAGTGGTGGATGTCACAATACTCATACTGAGGATAATTCATGTTGGTGGTGGATGTCACAATACTCATACTGAAGATAATCCATGCTAGTGATGGATGTCACAAAACTCATAATGAAGATAATCCATGTTGATGGCAGATGTCACAATAGTCATACTGAAGATAATCCTTGTTGTCGGTGGATGTCACAATACTCATACTGAAGATAATCCATGTTGGCGGTAGATGTCACAATACTCATACTGAAGATAATCCATGTTGGCGGTGGATGTCACAATACTCATACTGAGGATAATCCATGTTGGTGGTGAATGTCACAATACTCATACTGAAGATAATCCATGTTGGCGGTGGATGTCACAATACTCATACTGAAGATAATCCATGCTAGTGATGGATGTCACAAAACTCATAATGAAGATAATCCATGTTGATGGTAGATGTCACAATAGTCATACTGAAGATAATCCTTGTTGGAGGTGGATGTCACCATACTCATAGTGAAGATAATCCATGTTGGCGGTAGATGTCACAAAACTCATACTGAAGATAATCCATGTTGGCGTTGGTTTTACAATACTCATACTGAAGATAATCCATGTTGGCTGCGGCTGTCACAATACTCATACTGAAGATAATCCATGTTGGTTGTGGATGTCATAATAAGAATCATACTGAAGATAATCCATGTTGGCGGTGGATGTCACAATACTCATACTGAAGATAATCCACATTGGTGGTGGATGTCACAATACTCATACTGAGGATAATCCATGTTGGTAGTGGATGTCACAATACTCATACTGAAGATAATCCATGTTGGTGGTGGATATCACAAAACTCATACTGAAGATAATCCATGTTGGGAGTGGATGTCACAATATTCATACTGAAGATAATCCATGCTAGTGGGGGATGTCACAAAATGCATAATGAAGATAATCCATGTTGATGGTAGATGTCACAACAGTCATACTGAAGATAATCCATGTTGACGGTGGATGTCACAATACTCATACTGAAGATAATCCACATTGGTGGTGGATGTCACAATACTCATACTGAAGATAATCCACGTAGGTGGTAGATGTCACTGTACTCATACTGAATGTAGATGTCACAACAGTCATACTGAAGATAATCCATGTTGGCTGTAGATGTCACAATACTCATACTGAAGATACACTGAAGATAATCCATGTTGGCAGTGGATGTCACAATTATCATACTGAAGATAATCCATGTTGGTGGTGGATGTCACTGTACTCATCCTGAATGTAATCCATGTTGGTGGTGGATGTCATAATAATACTCGTTCAGAGGATAATCCATGGTGGTGGATGTTACAATACTCATACTGAAGATAATCCATGTTGGCAGTGGATGTCACAATACTCATACTGAAGTAATCTACGTTGGTGGTGGATGTCACAGAACTCATACTGAAGATAATCCATGTTTCTGGTGGATGTCAAAATACTCATACTGAAGATAAACTGAAGATAATCCATGTGATGGATGTCACAATACTCATACTGAAGATAATCCATGTTGGTGGTGGATATAACAATACTCATACATGTTGGTTGATGTCATAATAATAATCATATTGAGGATAATCCATGTTGGTGGTGAATGTCACAATACTGATACTGAAGATAATCCATGTTTGCTCTGGATGTCACAATACTCATATTGAAGATATTCCATGTTGGTGGTGTAAGTCAAAATACTCATACTGAAGATAATCCATGTTGGCAGTGGATGTCATAATACTCATACTGAAGATAATCCATGTTGGTGGTGGATGTTATAATACTCACACTGAAGATAATCCATGTTGGTGGTGGATATCACAATGCTCATACTGAAGATAATCCATGTTGGTGGTGGATGTCACAATACTCATACTGAAGATGATCCATGTTGGCGGTAGATGTCACAATACTCATACTGAAGATAATCCATGTTGGCGCTGGTTTCACAATACTCATACTGAAGATAATCCATGCTGGCAGTGGCTGTCACAATACTCATACTGAAGATAATCCAAGTTGGTTGTAGATGTCATAATAAGAATCATACTGAAGATAATCCATGTTGGTGGTGAATGTCACAATACACATAATGAAGATAATCTATGTTGGCGGTGGTTTCACAATACTCATACTGAGGATAATCCATGTTGGTGATGGATGTCACAATACTCATACTGAAGATAATCCAGGTTGGCAATGGATGTCACAATACTCATACTGAAGATAATCCATGTTGGTGGTGGATGTCACAATGCTCATACTGAGTTTAATCCATGTTGGTGGTGGATGTCACAATACTCATACTGAAGATAATCCATGTTGGCAGTGGATGTCACAATTCTCATACTGAAGATAATCCATGTTGGTTGTATATGTCACAATACTCATACTGAAGATAATCCATGTTGGTGGTGGATGTCACAATACTTATACTGAAGATAATCAATGTTGGCGGTGTATGTCATGATACTCATACTGAAGATATTCCATGTTGGCGGTGGATGTAACAATACTCATATTGACGATAATCCATGTTGGTGGTGGATGTCACAGTACTCATACTGAAGATAATCCATGTTGGCAGTGAATGTCAGAATACTCATACTGAAGACAATCCATGGTGGTGGTGGATGTCACAATACTCATACTGAAGATAATCCATGTTGGTGGCAGATGTCACAGTACTCTTACAACAGATAATAAATGTTGGTGAATGTCACAATATTAATACTGAAGATAATCTGTGTTGGTGGTGGATGTCACAATACTCATACTGAAGATAATCCATGTTTGTGGTGGATGTAACAATACTCATACTGAAGATAATTCATGTTGGTCGGTGGATGTCATAATAGTCATACTGAAGATAATCCGTGTTGGTGGTGGATGCCATAATAGTCACACTCATGACAATCTATGTTGGTGGTGAATGTCACTTTACTTGTACTGAAGATAATCCATGTTGGTGATGGATGTCACAATACTCATACTGAAGATAATCCATGTTGGCGGTGGATGCCACAATACTCATACTGAAAATAATCCATGTTGGCTGTATATGTCACAATACTCATACGGAAGATAAACTGAAGATAATCCATGTTGGCAGTGGATATCACAATTCTCATACTGAAGATAATCCATGTTGGTGGTGGATGTCACAATACTCTTACTGAAGATAATCCATGTTGGTGGTGGATGTCATAATTATAATCATACTGAAGATAATCCACAAAACTCATACTGAAGATAATCCATGTTGGTGGTGGATGTCACAATACTCATACTGAAGATAATCCATGTTGGTGGTGGATGTCACAATACTCATACTGAAGATAATCCATGTTGGTGGTGGATGTCACAATACTCATACTGTCACAATACTCATACTGAGGATAATCCATGTTGGTGGTGGATGTCACAATACTCGCACTGAAGATAATCCATGATGGCGGTGAATGTCATAATACGCATACTCATTGTTATCCAGTAGTGAAACCAAAACACTCACAAATGTCTTGTCTATATTACTGGGTAAATTAATGGGCCTATAATATTCAACAATAGGGGCTACTCCACCCTTATTAACAGGATCATTACAACACTTATCCATTGTTCTAGCACATATGCATACTCCAAGGATAACTGAAATAAATGCAATTAAGTGTTCAGAATGCTACTCCTAATATAAGCCATGAAATAACCATTAATTCCACCAGGACCAGGGCAAAATCTGATTTTATTTTAGCCAACACATTTTTCACCCATTTTTTTTGTAAAATAAGGAAATTGCCCTTTAGCAATAATTTCCTTGACTCAAGCTCTTGCACACATTTACCAAAATAATTAGCCAAACATTCGGCTATAGAATGAGGATCGTTTTTTGCTGTTCCTTCTCTTAATAATTTAATATTTCTATTAGGCACTTTAATTACTTTTTTAATATACATGAAAGTATTTCTTATTTTTAGTGATTCTTTCTCTGACATTAATTTCTTGTCTACACTTAATCTTCTGAATATATTGTCTTACCATGGCAGCCTATTTATGTACTGATGTAATTCATTTCGTCTAATTGCCTTTTCTTCTAATTACAAATCACTGAAAAAACATAATCAAAAACATAATGCAGAAAATACTGTACAGACAAATTCATGACCGCAAAGCCTAATTAATAAACAGATACCAAAGAAACAAAACGGTCGCAAAATGTATGGCTCTAAAATCATAAACAGTTTATTTTATAAAACATGGTAAGCACTTTCACCACCTGTCTGATGGCTTCCTCAGACCATTTATGGTGGTGAAAGCGCTTACCGTGTTTTATAAAATAACCGTTTATGATTTTAGAGCCTAAGTTTTGCGACCATTTAGTTTCTTTGGTATCTGTTTAATAATCAAAAACATATTTCATCTCAAATGCTATTGGTTAAATTACAATTTACAGGCAATGCTATAAGGCTATAAATATTCACTGCTGGTGTGGTTTAGGATATTAGGATTACATGAATTACAATGCAGATTAGTCAAAAACACTATTTGTACATTGGCAATGCCCACCCTTATGTTACATATTTGTGCACCACCAATGATTTAATGTGTGTGTGTGTGTGTGTGTGTGTGTGTGTGTGTGTGTGTGTGTGTGTGTGTGTGTGTGTGTGTGTGTGTGGAGGGCTGAGGGACAAAACTTACCAAGAAAAACTTTTGATGGAGTGTATGCGTTATCATATAATTTCTCTGTAAAATGTACTGTGTCAGGGTAATCAGAAACCACAGAGTCCACTTCACGATGACTAGTCTTAACGCACCTTTAATTAGTAAAAACAAGCAACGTTTTCGCTACAACCACTGTTGTAGCTTCCTCAGAGTACAACTTAGAACCATTGACAATTTCTTTTTAAACATAAAAAGGCACCAAAATGTAATGCGCGTAATGTACTAAAAGGTATATTACATTTCATTAAAAAATGACCACGAAAAAAATTTTTAAAATCATGTTACAACAACCTGCATTTAAATAAGTTACAAGTTGAAACACTAATGCAAGTATTATAAATGTGTTAGACTACTTGTTGTGTAAACAATACACTATAAAATCAGATCGTGTGTATTAGTATGGTTAACGGGGAAAGGGCTGTCAGTTCCGTTTCCAAAAGTGGACCAATCTGTCCTTAACAAACAACCACCCTTACACAGACCCTAAAGAAATAATATTCTGAGAATTCTAAGCCTGTAGAATTAAAATAAACATCGTGCCTACCTAGACTCATAGGAAGTTAATAAGTACTTCAAAGTCTCAGACTTCTTTGTAGTCACCCGTTGCCAGCCAAGACATATTACATTTCATTAAAAAGTGACTTCAATGTCACATAAACTTTTTAAAATCATATTACAACAATCTGCATTTGAACAAGTTGCAAGTTAAAACATTCATGCAAATATTGTAAATATGTTAGACTACTTGTTTTTATAAGCAATACACTGTAGGATCAGACATGTGTATTAGCGTAATTAACGGAGAAAGAACTGCCAATTCCGTTTCCAAGCTGGACCAGTCTATCCTAAAACAACATCCACCCTTACACAACCCCTGAAGGAATACTGTTCTGAGAATTCTGAGCCTGTAGAGTTAAGATAAACACCATCGTACCTGGACTCATGAGAAGTTAGTAAGTGCTTCGAAGTCTCAGACTTCTGTATCATCGCCCGTTGCCAACCAAGTCAATGGTAGTCAGTAATGTAGTAAAAACTGCTTGAAAAAGAGACTAAAAAAGTGCCTCAAGAAGGAGGGGGACACAGTTTTTACCAAGTCTTGAAATCTTATTTTTAATTGAATTTTTAAATAATAAGTAGATCCAGCCAAGAAAAACCACAAAGTGTGGAACACAGTCAAGAGCACCAAGAAAAATTGAATGCTGCTCCACCATGGAGGCAATCAAAAAGTCCGCGAAGGAATGAGGTAAACCAAACAAAATCTCCAAGCCAAACCTGGTTCCTATGAGGCCCTCCGAGCTACACTAAGTTATTAACAAGAATGCTGGAAGAGATCCCTAGACTATTAAATATACTGAAAATGAGCCTACGCCATACCATAATGGTACCCCAAATAGTATTCACATATGAGATTGTATATCTACATAAAAGGATAGTAAAATACAGACTGAAACCAAAATGAAGGGAATGGTAGGGAGGTAAGAAAGCTACAACCATGAGTGATATAGTACCAAAAAAGGAAACATTGGAGAACCCATGGAAATAGTGACTATCTTAAGTAACTTTTAAGTTTTAATAGACAAGAGATGTTACAGTTGTCATTTAAGCCCGGTGGTTGGAATGCATTAAGTTTTAATTGCCACTCTAATTCTTTTGTTTCCAATATGATGGTGCAGGACCACCTCTGATGTTATGAGGGACATGGTCAATGGCAAAAAATTGAAAGCTATGATCTTTATTAATCAAGATGTGTTTAGAGAGTGCATTGTCTTCCTTGCCTTTTTTAATGGCATACATATGCTGGTAAATTCTCTCTTTAAATTTTTGCTCAGTTTTACCGATGTAGTAAGCTGAGCAACAAACACAACTAGCCAAATAAACTATGAATTTTGTATTACAGTTGACCTTGTAATGGCTAGTGAGCTTTCTGCCATTTAATACCATTGAGTTCCCTGTTCTAAGGCATTTGCACCAGTTACAATTACCACAGGTGAAAGTGCCTTTCTGGCGGGAATGGAAATCTAGATGTTTTTTAGTTTCCAAAAAGTTTTTTAAGTTTTTTCCTCTCCTGTAAACTATAAGTGGCTTATCACCAAGTTTCTCAGAGAGGAAACTGTTGCTGGAAATAAAGTACCAGTTTTTAAACAAGATAGAGTTAATAATTTTGGAATCCATATTGAAAGCTGTTATGAAACTAAAGGAATAATTATTTTGTTTTTTAACAGTGGCATTTATTGGGCTTGTGATAGGTGTCGAGTCTAATGGTGGACTTAATCCTATAACTAAGGATTCACTACTATGTTGAATAGTAGTGTTAAAGAGTAAAGGTTTATAGAAACCATTTTGCCTCTTGTTAGTGACTTCTATTATAAGCTCTTCTATTAGTGAGCCTGGATAGTCACGATTAGAGAACATTTCAAAAAGTAGTGAACACTCCTTGTTAAAAAGGTCCACAGTACTACACATTCTGGCTGCTCGAATCAACTGGCCCTTGACTATTGATCTTTTTTGTCTGTATGGGTGTTGGCTTGAAAAATGAAGTAATGAATTACAGTAAGTGGGTTTTCTATATATGGTAGAAGAGAGTGTACTTGTAGTATTACCCTTTTCAAGTTTAACATCCAAATAGTCAATAGAGTCAGTTGAGAAGTGATAAGTAAATTTAAAGAATGACGTAGTTTCATTCATGAAGTCAATAGTAGTAATGGCATCTTGTTCAGAGCCTCTAAATAGAATAAAGATGTCGTCCAGGTATCTTGTATAATAAATGAAATGTTGTGTTGCTTGGGAGCTTGGTAGGAGAAATTTTTTCTCCCAAAAGGCTACTACCATGTTGGCAACAGTTGTGCCACAGGGTGAGCCCATGGCTATACCTTGAGTTTGTAAAAAATAATGATTTTCAAAGATGAAAAAATTGGATGTTAGTATAATATCAATTAGTTCAGTGACTGTGTCAATTTCGATTTGGGGTGCTCCTAGTTCATGTAACAATGTGCCTACCCATTCTGACGCCTCCTGATGTGGGATGGAGGTATATAGGTCCACTATGTCAATTGTCAAGAAATTGAAATCAGAAGTAAGTTTCAGTTGGTTGATGTTAGTAAGAAAGGACCATGAATCCTTGCAAATACAGGGAATTAGTTTGAGGTATTTACTAAGAATATTGTCCACCAACCGAGCACAAGGGTGGGTCATAGAAGACCTACCATCTATAAGTGCTCTGATTGGTGGATCTTGTAAATTCTTGTGAATTTTCGGGATTCCGAAAATTATAGGTGTTTTTGGTAAAGTGATGTCTATGTAATGGTAGACATCGCTATTAATTTTCCCTGCGAGGAAAAGGTCCCTAAAGTAACCTCTGTTTCTAACAAATGTTGTGTTCATCTCATTAAGAGAAGAGGGTCTATAAGCTGGACTATCAAGGATACGCTGCATTCTTGCCGAGTAATCATCATTTTCAAGAATGACTAGTCCCCCTCCCTTGTCAGGTTTTAGAACCCTCACCGGGATGTTTTCTAGTTCCCTTAATAGTGTGTGCTGTTCTTTTGTAATATTAAACTTTTGTTTTTTTACCAGAAATTTTGATTGTGCTTCAAAATGTCTAAAGTCGACCTCACAGGCCTTTTCAAATAAGGCTAAACTAGGATGTAAGGGGGGGTTATAAACACTTGACAGTCTCAGATTATTTAGTTCAGACTGCATAGGAGCAGAAAACAACAACCCTAGGTTAAGTTTCCTCGTGAAATGTTTTACATCAATAATAGTTTCTGTAAGATTGAAATGACAATTAGGAACAAATGTGTTGCCAAGAGATAGTAGGTCAATCAGTTCTTGTTCAATTGTAAAGTTGGAAAAATTGTGTATATTAAAGTCACCTTTACTATTTTTAAGAATGTTAGGTAAATCTAGAGGCAGATCAACAGTACTATTATTCAATTGTGAGAAAGTCAATTGTTCCAGTTCGTCCTCTGAACTTGGTAACGGGTGTTGTACCTTGCCCCTAAAAAAACGGAATTATCAGAGTTCTGATTTTGAAAAGAAGAATTAGGACCATGTTGGTACAAGTTGTTATTCCTGTTCTTATTGGAATTGTACCGATTGGCCCGAATTCTATTACTACGTCTAGGGCCTGTATTAGGAACTGATGGATCTTGTGATGAAGGGATCTGCTGGAAAACATCATGGTCATCATCAGGGCTGTTATGTTCAGAGACCTGCTGTTCACCATTCCCCAGGCGTCCCCGAAAAGAGTATAGTTTCTCGTAGGCCTTATTTTGCTGGTATGCTAGGTTGTCACGATTAAGTTTTTTTGTTTTGTTAGCCTTTAGTTTCGTAAGAAGGGCATCAATACTGTTAAAGATGCGTGTGTAATCATATTTGTAGTTGTTAAAGTCCAAGTCATTCTTAATAGAATTGTCTAATTCATTCAGTTCTAAAGTTAATGTTGAAATATGCAAAGAGTAATGCTTAATAATTAACTCAAGAAGCTGAATCCCTTGTTGGTCAAAAAGTGTTTTTAAATCATTCAGAAAGCAGTCGTCATTAATGAGTCCAGTAGGAGCAAAAGTGCTCCGCAGGCCCTTCGGTATAATTTTGTCTTTGACACATTGTTTAAAATAACAAACTTCTAATTGTAGTTTACGTAGTTTAACCAGTTTGTTATCAAAAGACTGTAATTTGCTCACCATTGACTGCACTCTCTAAACACATCTTGATTAATAAAGATCATAGCTTTCAATTTTTTGCCATTGACCATGTCCCTCATAACATCAGAGGTGGTCCTGCACCATCATATTGGAAACAAAAGAATTAGAGTGGCAATTAAAACTTAATGCATTCCAACCACCGGGCTTAAATGACAACTGTAACATCTCTTGTCTATTAAAACTTAAAAGTTACTTAAGATAGTCACTATTTCCATGGGTTCTCCAATGTTTCCTTTTTTGGTACTATATCACTCATGGTTGTAGCTTTCTTACCTCCCTACCATTCCCTTCATTTTGGTTTCAGTCTGTATTTTACTATCCTTTTATGTAGATATACAATCTCATATGTGAATACTATTTGGGGTACCATTATGGTATGGCATAGGCTCATTTTCAGTATATTTAATAGTCTAGGGATCTCTTCCAGCATTCTTGTTAATAACTTAGTGTAGCTCGGAGGGCCTCATAGGAACCAGGTTTGGCTTGGAGATTTTGTTTGGTTTACCTCATTCCTTCGCGGACTTTTTGATTGCCTCCATGGTGGAGCAGCATTCAATTTTTCTTGGTGCTCTTGACTGTGTTCCACACTTTGTGGTTTTTCTTGGCTGGATCTACTTATTATTTAAAAATTCAATTAAAAATAAGATTTCAAGACTTGGTAAAAACTGTGTCCCCCTCCTTCTTGAGGCACTTTTTTAGTCTCTTTTTCAAGCAGTTTTTACTACATTACTGACTACCGTTGACTTGGTTGGCAACGGGCGATGATACAGAAGTCTGAGACTTCGAAGCACTTACTAACTTCTCACGGGTCCAGGTACGATGGTGTTTATCTTAACTCTACAGGCTCAGAATTCTCAGAACAGTATTCCTTCAGGGGTTGTATAACGGTGGATGTTGTTTTAGGATAGACTGGTCCACCTTGGAAACGGAATTGGCAGTTCTTTCTCCGTTAATTACGCTAATACACATGTCTGATCCTACAATGTATTGCTTATAAAAACAAGTAGTCTAACATATTTACAATATTTGCATGAATGTTTTAACTTGCAACTTGTTCAAATGCAGATTGTTGTAATATGATTTTAAAAGGTTTATGTGACATTGAAGTCACTTTTTAATGAAATGTAATATGTCTTGGCTGGCAACGGGTGACTACAAAGAAGTCTGAGACTTTGAAGTACTTATTAACTTCCTATGAGTCTAGGTAGGCACGATGTTTATTTTAATTCTACACGCTTAGAATTCTCAGAATATTATTTTTTTAGGGTCTGTGTAAGGGTGGTTGTTTGTTAAGGACAGATTGGTCCACTTTTGGAAACGGAACTGACAGCCCTTTCCCCGTTAACCATACTAATACACACAATCTGATTTTATAGTGTATTGTTTACACAACAAGTAGTCTAACACATTTATAATACTTGCATTAGTGTTTCAACTTGTAACTTATCTAAATGCAGGTTGTTGTAACATGATTTTAAAAAATTTTTTCGTGGTCATTTTTTAATGAAATGTAATATACCTTTTAGTACATTACGCGCATTACATTTTGGCGCCTTTTTATGTTTAAAAAGAAATTGTCAATGGTTCTAATTTGTACTCTGAGGAAGCTACAACAGAGGTTGTAGCGAAAACGTTGCTTGTTTTTACTAATTAAAGGTGCGTTAAGACTAGTCATCGTGAAGTGGATTCTGTGGTTTCCGATTACCCTGACACAGTTTGTTTTCTTGGTTTTCGTGGCTGCAACAGTTTGTTTTCTCTGTAAAATGTGTTTTAGATGAAATCTGTTTTCAATTAACTTTCTCATTGATTTATGATTAGATGAAAAGGCAAATAGATGAAATGTCATACACTTGTATGTATGTGTGTGTGTGTGTGTGTGTGTGTGTGTGTGTGTGTGTGTGTGTGTGTGTGTGTATATATATATATATATATATATATATATATGGGTCTATCTTAGTACATCGGCAATTCACAATACCGAAAACGGATTCACCGACACCATAATATCGAAAGTCACGTTACCGACGCCAGAAGATCGACAAGGCAGAAGACCGACGGAAGAAGACACCGACGCTGAGAAGCTGCGCTGGGGAAAGGATATGTAAGTATGCGGTAGTGACGGACGATAGGGTGCGAGTAAGGTAAGTGTGCGATGCTGGTGTTTAGTAGGGTAGGGGTGGGATAAGTGAGTTAGGGTTAGGGCGCGGGTTAGGTGAGTGTGCGAGTAAGGTAAGTGTGCGATGTTGGTGTTTTGTAGGGGTAGGGGTGGGATAAGTGAGTTAGGGTTAGGGCGCGGGTTAGGTGAGTGTCTTGAGTAAGGTAAGTGTGCGATGTTGGTGTTTTGTAGGGTAGGGGTGGGATAAGTGAGTTAGGGTTAGAAGCGGGTTGGGTGAGTGTGCGATAGTGACGGACCTTAGGGTAAGGGTTTGGGTTAGGGTTGTAGATAGTTGTGTATGTATGGGTTAGTGTTTGTTTGTAAGGATTTTGGTGTGCTTGTGTTGTGTGTGTGGGTGTTGGATAGGGGATGTGTTTTGTTTGTTGGTATGATGTGTCGGGTGTATGCGATGTCGTGTTTGTGAACTGTCGATCTTCTGGCGTCGGTTAAATGACTTTCGATGTTTTGGTGTCGGTTAATTCGTTTTCGGTATTTTGAAATGTCGATGTACTAAGATAGACCCATATATATATATATATATATATATATATATATATATATATATATATGTAAAAGAAACCAATAACAGTGTACAGAGTGGTGAGATGGTGTACATATCAGCAAAAAACACCACCAAACAAAAGTAACACTAAATATGGCTTTATTCTGATGTTCATGACCAAAGCAGTAAACCAAGTTTTCAACCTAACAGGCTTTTTCAATACATAAAAAACAAAACAAAACAACAAAAAAAAATATATATATATATATATATATATATATATATATATATATATATATATATATATATTCACTTCACTTTATATATATAATGTGTGTTTATCACATAGTTTGCAGACAGAATTTAATGTGTGGTAATTTCACTGAGTGGAAGTGTGATTGCGTGGATTTTAGCGTTACTGTGTACATTCTCAAGAGGCAGAAGTTCTGTTGGGTAAGAGAAGTGGTTTGTATCTGTAACAGAAAAGTTTCATATTTCCAAAACATCTGGCATTAATGTGAATGTATGAGTGAATGTTTGCAGTTTATGGTTAGAGACAGAGCTAATGTAGGGGATAGATACAGTGATATACATGCATGATTGTACTATGAATGCATAGACAGTCAGAGTATATAGGTATAGGGGTATCATGCGATGTACCATGAGTGTATAGACAGTCTGAGTGTACAGGTGTAAGGTTACCATGTGATGTACCATGAGTTTATAGATAGTCTGAGTGTACAGGTGTAAGGTTACCATGTGATGTACTTTGAGAGTAGAGATACTCTGAGTATATAGGTGTAAGGTTACTATGTGATGTACCATGAGTGTATAGATAGTCTGAGTGTATAGGTGTAAGGTTACCATGTGATGTACCATGAGTGTATAGATAGTCTGAGTGTACAGGTGTAAGGTTACCATATGATATACCATGAGTGTATAGATAGTATGAGTGTACAGGTGTAAGGTTACCTTGTGATGTACTATGATTGTATGGATAGTTTGAGTGTATAGGTGTAAGGTTACCATATGATATACCATGAGTGTATAGATAGTATGAGTGTACAGGTGTAAGGTTACCTTGTGATGTACTATGATTGTATGGATAGTTTGAGTGTATAGGTGTAAGGTTACCATGTAATGTACCATGAGTGTATAGATAGCCTGAGTGTACAGGTGTAAGGTTACCATGTGATGTACTATGACTGTATGGATAGTCTGAGTGTACGGGTGCGAGGTTATTGCATGATGTACTATGAGTGTATAGATTTAAGTAGGGTATTTTACAGTGTTGTGAAGTGGTGTGAGAATCAATTAGTCTTGTGTTGAGCATGCATATAGTCAGGTGTTGTTTAGGTATTAAGTTTTGTTTTAAAGATGTTCAGTCTGTCTATTTTGGCTGGAGTGAAAGGACATTCCAAAGCTCTGAGATGTAAGTGGAGTAAAGCTTCGCCACTACACAAGATTAATATTAACTGGACAACACTTGCACGTGTACACCAAATGCCATGACATGGCCTTGCACACCTTCACTACCATAACTTTCTTATTCAAACATTAATTTTCCTGCACACTTCTACTTACCTACTATACACAAATATATATATATATGTGTGTGTGTGTGTGTGTGTGTCTGTGTGTATATATATATAGAGTGAGAGAGAGAGAGAGAGAGAGAGGGACAAATATATATATATATATATATATATATATATATATATATATATATATATATATATATATATATATATATATATATATATATATATATATATATATATATATATATATATATATATATATATATTATATTATATTATTATATATATGTAGGGGTCTGCTTCAGTAGACCAAAATTACACTTATTCAAAACTTACTTTACCGAGACGACATCACCAAACGTTGATTACGCTTCACATTACCACATTTTTTTTTACAGGAAATTGAGGCACTTTACCAACATGGGAAAACTTGCCCTTTTCCCCACTGTAGTGCGTTCCCACAGTTGGTATATTTAGTTAGGGGGGGTGATAGGTGCTACCCTCTACCTGAGTGAGTTTGACATACTGCGGTGTGTTTTTATGTTGATTGTTGGACAAGTGCCTCCATTCCCTGTAAAAAGAATGTGGTAATGTTAGTAAGTGCTGCCCTCTACCTGAGTGAGTTTGACATACTGCGGTGTGTTTTTATGTTGATTGTTGGACAAGTGCCTCCATTCCCTGTAAAAAGAATGTGGTAATGTTGGTAGGTGCTGCCCTCTACCTGAGTGAGTTTGACGTACTGCGGTGTGTTTTTATGTTGATTGTTGGACAAGTGCCTCCATTCCCTGTAAAAAGAATGTGGTAATGTTGGTAGGTGCTGCCCTCTACCTGAGTGAGTTTGACATACTGCGGTGTGTTTTTATGTTGATTGTTGGACAAGTGCCTCCATTCCTTGTAAAAAGAATGTGGTAATGTTGGTAGGTGCTGCCCTATACCTGAGTGAGTTTGACATAATGCGGTGTGTTTTTATGTTGATTGTTGGACAAGTGCCTCCATTCCCTGTAAAAAGAATGTGGTAATGTTGGTAGGTGCTGCCCTCTACCTGAGTGAGTTTGACATACTGCGGTGTGTTTTTATGTTGATTGTTGGACAAGTGCCTCCATTCCCTGTAAAAAGAATGTGGTAATGTTGGTAGGTGCTGCCCTCTACCTGAGTGAGTTTGACATACTGCGGTGTGTTTTTATGCTGATTGTTGGACAAGTGCCTCCATTCCCTGTAAAAAGATTGTGGTGATGTGAAGCGTCGGGTTATTCAATGTTCGGTGATGTCATCTCGGTAAAGTAAGCTTCCTTTTTATATACATATATATAAATATATATATATATATATATATATATATATATATATATATATATATATATCATGGATAGATATACACATATACTCCCACATATAGGTTCATAGGTTCATAGGTTTATACTAGGCTATCTGCCCTAAGGCATTTATAAGCCTAGCCCAAATTTTTGTGGCTTACGCCACCCCTTATATGAAAAAATACTGTGCCCATTAGTTTGTTGTGCCTCTGTCCAGCAGTGACACAGAGATGATTCCCGGGGTAAACCTACGATCTCCCATCCACAGGTCTAGATTTCTCTTGAACAGAGTCAGCGAGGTGCTCTGCCTCACACGGACCGGGATTTTATTCCACAGCATAGGGAGTCTCTGAGTGATAAATCTATCCCTCCAGCATGTCCTATTTATATCCGTGCTAAGGTTTAAGTCGCTTGCTCTAGTGGTTTTGGTGGATTTGGATTTTTTGAGGTGGAGCATGTCCATTAATTCCGGGTTAGACATGGCCTTGTATGTCAGGCACATGTCACCTCTGAGCAGACGGTATGCGACTGAATAGAGCTGGAGTTTCTTCAATCTGGCAGCATATGACAGATTTTGGAGTCCCTTTATCCTTTTGGTGAGGAACTTTTGGGGTCTCTCCAATTGCTGCAGATGTCTGGTGAGATACATCCCGAATGGGGCATTGTACTCGATCATTGGTCTGATAAGTGAAGAGTACAGGGGAACAATGACCTCACTAGATCTGGATGTGAACCCCTTCATGATCAGGTGGGCAATGTAGAAGGTCTTTCTAACCACTTTAGCAATGTGAGTGTCAAAAGAAAGGCCACTGTCAACCTGGGTCCCCAGGTCCCTGATAACCTCTTCTGTGCTTAGTGGATTGCCACCTATATCGTTCTCTCTCTCTCTCTCTCTATATATATATATATATATATATTTATATTATTTTAATTATTTCAGTTCTGCCTAAATATTTAAGTGCATTTATACTGACCTGTGTGGTGATACTACTTTGCACTTTTTTGCTCTGTTTCATCTGACTGCATTTTTAGTTTGCTCTGGGACCTTAACCTTGAGCCATTGTGGGAAGAGTGTTTCTGCTTTATTCTGCACTTCTATTTCCACAAGAAGAATTACTTGTAAAAGCTCTCTGCTTGTATTTTCAACCCTGCTGTGCCAAAGTCTTGTAGTTTAGTTCACAGTTGTGGCAGAACAATGTACTACTTGCAAATTTGTGCATTAATCATTTATTACTGCAGTTTTTCCGCAAACAGTGTTACTGGTACATTTCTGCATAGTCTGGTGCCTTAAACTGCAGTAGAAGTTCAATAGTGAGAGAATTGTTTCTGCTCCACTTTGTGCTTCAGTGCTTTTATATTCTGATTATCATTTACCTGCTTGCATTCTGTGTCTGTCCCATCCCCCTAAAAGAGCTCCCATTTTGCCTTTATTTGACTGTTAGCCTCTGTTACTAGCCTGCTTGTTCCCTGAAAATTTCCCAACCCTCCCATCCTTCTGCTGTTTTTTATAATGCTGTATCTCTGTCCTCCAACCCTTAAGATTATCTGATTTCCAAAGTTCTTCCCTCCACCTTTTTATTGTTATTGAGTGTTGTATAAGCTTTTAATGTACCCTCCCCACCTATTGTTTTTCTATAGGCCCATGATACTGAGTGCTCGCCCAGGAAACCAGTATTGTTGAATACTCCTCCTTTACTACATACTGTGTCCTGCTCAGTATCATGGAGCTCAGCAAAGTTTTGAGTCCTATAGCGTGCATTCCAGAAGTGTTTTAGTTGCATCCAACGCCATCCAGTCAAAGTTAAATACGTCTGATTGCTAAATCGCATTTACGTTATTTTGAGTGCTCGTGTTTGTTTCTTGCTTTTCACTGAGTCTTTTGTAAAAAGAATGCTCTTCCTCTCACTGCTACTGTCGAAATTATCTTCAGTAAGGGATTTCCAGCTAGTTGTGTTAACATTTCACTTGTGGGTCTCTTCTACTGTTTTTACATCAAAAGGACTGTGTTTATTCATCTTGTGGCAGGAGGTGTTTGCATAGTCTCTCTGAGTTGAGAAATACACAAAAGGACTCAAAGTGCAGTCATTCTGTTGACCAGAGGGCTCATTATTTAGTTTTCTGTGCTGCTATAAATGTTGCATGTTAGCATGGGTTATCAGTGCCATGTACAGTAATAAACATCTAGAAAGCAGATTCTCCCTGTTGAATGGTCCATACAACTGTAACATGTAAAGCAGCAATATAGTGTAAATACTTTGTGAGCCAACAAGCTTAGAGCAGCTAGTTGGCCTCGAGTGGCAATACCTACAGATTAAGTAGAATTCACTATTGTGTAAAAATTAAACTTAGTAGAATTTAGTGCTGTTAGCATTATGTGCCGCAATAAAGCAGCCTTCTTAGTCTGCACAAGTAAAGTACACTTAATACCCTACTAACCCCAAAACAACACCTTCATGTAGCTCACCAGTCAAAGGCCTGCACAGTATGGATAAGCATTTCCTAACATCTCTGTAGCCAGCTTGGCAGATATTAGAATCTTGAGACAGTTTAGCAATTGTCTCGTCTTTATTGACAACCACTTCATCCTTAAAGAAGCAGACACAGTATGTGAGATGTGTAAGTACACAATGAAACTGGAGGTTAAACTCTTGCATTCAGGTCCACATCAGGTTGTCGGAACCACACATACAACATTGACCTCACACAGCACACAACACACACACACAGACTAACATATGCTGAGGAAATTAAAAGAAATCTTACTAAACAAAGATCACCTAGGTCACCCGCTGTTAGTTATATTTTAGCAAGCCCAAAGGTACTCAGAAAAAAGCTACATCTAACACCACACACACTGTCACTTTCAGTGAAGCTCCAAACACTAATTCTGTAAACCAAGCAAAAACACACTTCCCAGGACTCTTGTCAAAAGGGACTCCATTGTAAGATATACCAATGTCCCTCTAAACAGGCTGAACAAGGAGAAGATAATGGTTCATCATAGGGGTCTCCATTATAAGAGGTACTGATGTCCCTCTAACCAGGCTGAACAAGGAGAAGGTAATGGTTCATCATAGGGGACTCCATTATAAGAGGTACTGATGTCCCTTTAACCAGGCTGACCAAGGAGAAGATAATGGTTCATCATAGGGGACTCCATTATAAGAGGTATTGATGTCCCTCTAACCAGGCTGAACAAGGAGAATATAATGGTTCATCATAGGGGACTACATTATAAGAGGTACTGATGTCCCTCTAACCAGGCTGAACAAGGAGAAGATAATGGTTCATCATAGGGGACTCCATTGTAAGATGTACTGCTGTCCCTCTAACCAGGCTGAACAAGGAGAAGATGATGGTTCATCATAGGGGACTCCATTATAAGAGGTACTGATGTCCCTTTAACCAGGCTGACCAAGGAGAAGATAATGGTTCATCATAGGGGACTCCATTATAAGAGGTATTGATGTCCCTCTAACCAGGCTGAACAAGGAGAATATAATGGTTCATCATAGGGGACTACATTATAAGAGGTACTGATGTCCCTCTAACCAGGCTGAACAAGGAGAAGATAATGGTTCATCATAGGGGACTCCATTGTAAGATGTACTGATGTCCCTCTAACCAGGCTGAACAAGGAGAAGATGATGGTTCATCATAGGGGACTCCATTATAAGAGGTACTGATGTCCCTCTAACCAGGCTGAACAAGGAGAAGATGATGGCTCATCATAGGGGACTCCATTATAAGAGGTACTGATGTCCCTCTAACCAGGCTGAACACGGAGAAGATGATGGTTCATCATAGGGGACTCCATTATAAGAGGTACTGATGTCCCTCTAACCAGGCTGAACACGGAGAAGATGATGGTTCATCATAGGGGACACCATTATAAGAGGTACTGATGTCCCTCTAACCAGGCTGAACAAGGAGAAGATAATGGTTCATCATAGGGGACTCCATTATAAGAGGTACTGATGTCCCTCTAACCAGGCTGAACAAGGAAAAGATAATGGTTCATCATATGGGACTCCATTATAAGAGGTACGGATGTCCCTCTAACCAGGCTGAACAAGGAGAAGATAATGGTTCATCACAGGGGACTCCATTATAAGAGGTACAGATGTCCCTTTAACCAGGCTGAACAAGGAGAAGATAATGGTTCATCACAGGGGACTCCATTATAAGAGGTACAGATGTCCCTCTAACCAGGCTGAACAAGGAGAAGATAATGGTTCATCACAGGGGACTCCATTATAAGAGGTACAGATGTCCCTCTAACCAGGCTGAACAAGGAGAAGATATTGGTTCATCCTGGGGACTCCATTATACGAGGTACTGATGTCCCTCTAACCAGGCTGAACAAGGAGAAGATAATGGATCATCATAGGGGACTCCATTATAAGAGGTACTGATGTCCCTCTAACCAGGCCGAACAAGGAGAAGATATTGGTTCATCATAGGGGACTCCATTATATGAGGTACTGATGTCCCTCTAACCAGGCTGAACAAGGAGAAGATAATGGATCATCATAGGGGACTCCATTATAAGAGGTACTGATGTCCCTCTAACCAGGCCGAACAAGGAGAAGATAATGCTTCATCATAGGGGACTCCATTATAAGAGGTACTGATGTCCCTCTAACCAGGCTGAACAAGGAGAAGATAATGGTTAATCATAGGGGACTCCATTATAAGAGGTACTGATGTCCCTCAAACTAGGCTGAACAAGGAGAAAATGACTGTTAGCTGGTTATCTGGAGCCAGGATCCCCCAAATCACACATGTAATCAAGTAATTACACCACAGGTACCAGTATTATTCCATCATAGTCCATGTAGGAGTAAATGACCTGAGACATACCTCCCTGGACTATATCAAGAGAGACATTATGGAGATTTCAGGATGTGTGTCTCAGGATGGTATGAGCTTGGGACTGAGCAGCATATTACATCACTGAGGATGATGCCAGAATATCAGCAAAACCTGATTGATGTCAACAACTGGTTGTCTTTCCGGTGTCATTCTATGGGGATCTAATATTTGTGAGCTTTAGAGGACATGGTCAACAGATCATGGATGGTCTGCACCTTTCCCATCTGGGCTTTCGAATACTGGCTAAGCCTTTCTCGACCTCCATAGTGCATTTTTTTAGGCAATGCCAGACTGATAAACCTACTGACATAAATCTACTCAACAGAACCTCAAGGTGTCACTGCTCAATGCCAGGAGCCTAAACAGAAAAATAACTCCCTTTGAGCCCTCCACACAGTTGAGAATATATATGTGTGTGTGTGTGTGTGTGTGTGTGTGTGTGTGTGTGTGTGTGTGTGTGTGTGCTGTTACTAAGACAAAATTTAAAGCAGCAGAGAATACCCCTGTAGTGTAAGGTTTCCGTACCTTCCACACTTTCAGACCAATAGCTGGACAGACAAGGCCTAAAGGTGGAGGTGTCGCTATATACATCACTAGCAAGCATATCTCAAAGATGGTCAAACAGGATGATGTGATGGAGTTCCTCCATGTGCAGACAGATCACCATCGACAAAATCCCATACCATATCCTAGCTAGTTATGGGTTACCCTCCATGTCCCAAAATGCTCACAATGCATACTTGGACCTACTGGAGACACTTACCTTCCAACCCAACATCCTACTCAAGGGAAGCTTTAATTACCCCTGTATAGATTGGGAATCCTACATGACCTCAAATCTACAGGCACATAGATTCACGGACTTTGTAAATGCAAACACCCTTAACCAAATAGTGAATATGCCCACAAAGAGCTCCAACATGCTGGACTTCATGCTCACAAATATGGGAGAACACTGCACCACCCCAAGTGTCTCATCCTCTCTGTGGAGGTCTGACCATAAAGTTGTGTCCTTTGAAATGAAAATCAACTCCATAATCCCATTAAAACCAGTAACTGTTAGGAATTATTCCAAGGCAAATTACCTGTTATTAACAGATGGTTTGTCAAAATTCAATGCCACTCTAAACTCAAAGAACACACCAGCCTATGCTGAATTGCTCTCAGAAGCTCTGTACAACCATGTCAATGGCTACATTGAGGCTGCTGTACCTTCCAAAAGTAAGCCCAGAATTAGCCCAAAAAATAAATCACCCTGGTGGCATCCCAGATTAAACAGGATATAAAACAAAAGGAAAAAAAATATATGGCAAAATCAGGAAGAGTAATTCCCATAAAGATAAAAACTGTCTCATCAAAGTAAATAGACAACTAAGAGGGCTAATTAGGTCAAGAAAACCCAAGTTCGATGATGAAATATCCTCCCAGGTGAAAAATGACCATAAGACCTTCTAAAGCTGTGTCCAAAACTTCAAGAGAAACACACGGCAATGTGCGGAACTTGTAGCTAATGGTGGCACATTCACAGAGCCAGGTGATATAGCAAACCTGTTAGTGGACAAATTCAGTTCCAACTCTACCCCCTCCACCCCTAACCATCCCCCCAATAATACCCTCAAACATTACTGCTTCAACTGTAACAAAGTAGTGTAGTAACTGCCCTCACTAAAGCCAAGAACCCTGCCTCAATGGGCCCCAATAACATCCCAGGATGCCTCCTGAACAGTCTAAAATATGACTTATCAGGAACCCTGGAGTCATTATTTAACTATAGTTTAAAACAAGCTTTGTGCCACCTGAATGGAGAACTGCAACATCACCCCCCTTCGTAAGGGAGGACCTTCGAAACTACAGACCCATTAGTCTGACTAGTCTTATTTGCAAAGCCATAAAAAGAATTTTGATGGAAGTTATCAACAAGGACATAGGAGATGTCCACACAATGGATGTCTGCCTAGTTTCACTTTGTTCAATGAAGGTAAGTTTATTGAATCTGGTGGACTTCTTTGAAAAGATTACTTAGGCAATGGGTGAAGGGAAAACTGTGCATACTGCCTACCTATATATATATTAAGGAATTTGATAAAATACCCCACTTGGGTATTGTCAACAAACTTACAGAACTATGTCTAAACCCTTTTATAACATGCTGGATAGCTAGCTGGCTCACTGATGGGACCCAGGAAGTTACAACTGGTGAAGCCACCTCCACAAAGAGTCCGGTCACAAGTGGAGTTCCCCAGGGCTCTGTGCTAGACCCAGTCCACTTTGGCATCTAGTTCTCAGATGTCAAAGCCAACATCAAAGGCCTCTGGCCAACCAAGTTCACACAGGGCTCTGTGCTAGACTGGCATCTAGTTCTCAGATGTCATAGGTAAATGAAAAGAGACATACAGGAGCTCTCTGATCATGTAGCCCAGGCTGGTATGACCCTGACCTTGAGCAGCATCTTACCCTCACCTAGAATGATTCCACAGTACAAAGACAAAATGATCGATTTTAACAATTGGCTAAAATTTTGGTGTCATTCAAAGGGGATCCAGTGTCTGTCAGCCTGGGATGACATGCTCGACAAGCCACGTTGCTTCGCTAGGGACTGCTTGCACCTGTCACCACTGGGCTTTCGGATATTGGCAAAGGCTCTTGCCACCTCCTTAGTGCCTTTTTAGGCAAGGCTCAAAAGTTAAACCCACCCCCATAGACAGCACAAGGAACAAGAAACTAAGGGTAATGCTGCTAAACGCCAGAAGTCTTAACCTCAAGATGCACGCACTCGAAGCTCTCCTCAGTATGGAGAACATCAATATCTGTGCAGTGACAGAAACCTGGTTCAAGGCTCCAGAGAGCACCCCAGCACTACCAGGCTATACCTCATATCATGCTTTTTGGCCCCAAAACCCGGACCGAACCACAAAAGGAGGGGGAGTTTCCATATTTATCAAGGATATCCACACCTCCCGGTTAGTGGCATTGCACAAAGTATCGGAGACCATCCATGTGCAACTAACAGTGGGCAAGACTGCTTTTCAGTTTATAGCATCCTACAGACCACCCTCTCAAACTCAGGAATCCCACTCGGCTTTCCTGAAAACATTGGAGAACATGAAGATCTCTCCAAACACCATTATATTGGGCGACTTCAACTACCCAAACATTGACTGGGAGCACTACTCAAGCCGCAGCACCTTAGCCCAAAGGTTCCTGGAAATTATAAACTCAAATGCTATGGAACAACTAGTCACCACTCCCACAAGAGGGGACAACATACTAGACCTGATCATTACCAACATGGGGACTCTATGCTCCACACCAGAAGTATATCCCTCATTGGTAAGATCAGACCATAAATTAATTTCACTGGATGTCCACATCTCGACCCCACCCCCAGCCCAGAAAACCACAGTGAAAAACCTCTCAAAAGCGAACTTCTCACTTCTCAAAACCGAAGTAAAATCCTTCAAGGCCCCAGGGCCAGTGGAAACTACGGCCCAAACTGCAGAATCCTATATAAACGCATTCTACGGACATCTCCAGGAATGCATGGATCATGCTATCCCAAACAAAACCAAGACACAATCATCCAAGGGCAGGCATCCAGTCTGGTGGACCCCTGCCATAAATAAACTGTACAACAGAAGGAGGAAGCTACTACATGATAGAGCAAAATCCCTAATAGGGAAGGCATCTCTGATCAGTACTAGCAAAAAATTACGATCCCTCATAAAATCCTCCAAGGCCAGCTTCGAGAGAAAAATTGCACAGGACACCAAAGACAATCATAAGGCTTTTTTCAGTTATGTTAGGAACCTGGGATGCAACTCCCAGACTTGTTCTGCGTTGATTCTAAACAACAAGAAATTCACTGAACCCACAGACATCGCCAATATCCTGGCAGACAGGTTCAGTGCAAACTTCTCCACCCCCTCCCCCCCAAAAGAGCAAGTATCTATCCCGGCAGAGGGCTGCCTCCCAAACATCTCTGACGCTCAGGTGAAGGCTGCCCTCTCCAAAGCAAAAAACACTGCTTCCATGGGACCAGATGGCGTCCCAGGTTGCATCCTACATGAACTCCAAGAGGAACTAATCCCTCAAATAAAACAGCTATACAATCTCAGCCTCACTACAGGATATGTGCCCACAGAATGGCATACAGCAACAGTGGTCCCACTCCACAAAGGTGGAGCCTCTACGGACCCTGGAAACTATCACCCCATAAGCCTGACTAGCTTAGTCTGCAAGGCTATGGAGAGGATCATCATGGAGCTCATAAACAAAGACATTGGGGACCTACAGACACTAGATCCTACCCAGTTTGGCTTTGTCAAGGGCAGATCTTGCCTTTTGAACCTGGCTGACATCTTCAAAACAGTCACCAAAGCCATAGATGAAGGGAAGGTAGTCCACACAGCCTATCTGGACCTTGCAAAGGCATTTGACACAATACCCCACTCGGGCATCATAGATAAGCTATCCAGCTTAAATATAAACCCCTATGTCACAAGATGGGTCACAAACTGGCTCAAAGACAGAACCCACAGAATGAGAGTTGCTGGAGCCATGTCCGACTTGAAACCGGTCACAAGTGGCATCCCACAGGGTTCTGTCCTGGGACCACTCTTGTTCGGTATATACTTTTCCGAGGTACAGGCAAACGTGGGAGGACTATGGCTCACCAAGTTCGCAGATGACTGCAAACTGGGCGCCATAATCAACTCTCCAGCTGACACAAACATCCTTCAAAAAGGTCTCACAGAGACAGATAACTGGTGCCAGCACCATGGTTTAAAGCTAAATGCCAAAAAATGTATAGTCATACCCTTTGGCAAAAACAATGTGCCCACAAATTACCACATAGGTGGAAACCCATTAAGTACAGAGAAAGTTATTAGGGACCTGGGGACCCAAGTAGATAGCAATCTCTCCTTTGAAAACCACATTGCCAAAGTGGTTAGAAAGACCTTCTACATAGCCCACCTCATCACGAAGGGTTTCACATCTAGATCAAGAGAGGTAATCATGCCCCTTTATTCATCCCTCATCAGGCCCATCATAGAATACAATTCCCCTTTTGGGATGTACCTTACCCGACACCTGCAGCAATTAGAAAGACCCCAAAAGTATCTCACCAAGAGGATCAAGGGTCTCAAACAGATGTCATATGCTGCTCGGTTAAAAAAAACTCCAGCTCTACTCAGTTGCATACCGCCTACTTCGAGGCGATCTATGCCTGACATACAAAGCTATGTCAAATCCAGAATTAATGGACATGCTCCACCTCAGTAAATCTAAATCCCTTAGAGCCACACTGAGGGACTTGAACCTCAGCACAGAAATAAATAGAACTTGCTGGAGGGACAGGTTCATAACCCAGAGGTTCCCTTCGCTCTGGAATAGAATTCCAGTTCATGTGAGGCAGAGCACCTCACTGAATCTCTTTAAGAAGAATCTCGATAGGTGGATGGGGGATCGTAGGTTTGTCCCAGGGATTACTCCCGTGTCACTATTAGACAGAGGCACAGTAAACTAAACCTTAAAAAGGGCACAGTATACTCAAATCAAGGGGTGGCGTAAGCCATACAGAATCGGGCTAGGCTTATAATTGCCCCAGGGCAGATAGCCTAGTATGAACCTATGAACCTATGAACCTATTATTGCAAACTGGGAGCAGTCACTGAATCCTCCAAGATAAGAATACCCTTCAGGAGGGTATAATACATACAAAAGTTTGGTGCCAAAGCCATGGCATAAAACTCATTACCAAAAAATGCATTACAGTACCTTTTGGGAGGTCTGTCACCCCAGGTAACTATGTCATTAATAAAATACCCTTAAAAGTTGATTCACTAGTCAGGAATTTGGGAACTTATGTGGATAGTAACCCAGCCTTAAAGCAACATGTATCCAAGGTAGTAAGAAAATCTTTTTATGTTGCTCAATTTATAAGCAAGGACATGGTATCCAGGTCCAGAGTGGTCATCATACCACTGTACCCAGCCCTCATCAGGCCCATCACAGAGTATAATGCTCCTTCAGTATGTATCTTACCAGACACATGCAGCAACTGGAATGTCCACAAAGGCTACTTACAAAAAATGCAGGGAGTAAAGACAATGTCCTACACTGACCACCTCAAAGCCCTGTCTCTTTACTTGGTATTACACAGACTTCTGAGAGGTGATCTTTGCCTGGCATACGAGGCATCCCTGGACCCTGTGGACCCCGTTTTGATGAATCTTTTGCACATCTGCAAAACTAACAGCACCAGTAATACTAGACTGGGGAGGGGGCAAGATGGTAAGCTGTTAGCAGCATAAGATTTTTGCTCTGCTTTTCTTAATTTTGACATGATTTATCTATCAAATTCATAAAACATTCATTAAAGGTGAATATTGTAAAGAAAACCATATTTACTTAAACATTTTCCTGTCAAAAATACAAATCATAACAACTACTAAGAAAAAATAAGCCATTCTAAAGCAGCATCTCTAGAAACTTCTGTGAAGAAAGAACTTCAGTATATCCTTAATAATATACAGGATTAATCTTTGAAAATGGATAAATCTGATTCTAAAACAGACACAAAGAAGATTGTAAAAAAAGATGGGCCCAGGGCCCAGGGCTGGGAGGGTGGCCTAATGGTTAAGGTGTTTGCCTTACAAACACAAGGTGCAGGGTTTGAGTCTCACAAGGGATAATTGGCTAGGCTTTAAATGGCTCACAAGGGCAGTTAGCTGAGTACTAAGCTATGAATCTATGAATGAATTGAATTTGTCAATCAACAAAAACTTCAAATATCTGACATGGAAGAATCACTGAATGACATTAATGGTAGACTAACAGAAGGAGAGAGTAATATTGAATGTATTCTTAAACAGAACAAATTCCTAGAAATACTGGATGATGTAGAAAATAGAGACAGGAGAAATAACATCAGGCTCTATGGTGTTCCAGGGAAGCAAGAAAGAGACGTGGTTAATTTTGTAACCTCTTGATTACTAAAAATCTTAAACCTTCCTGAAGCCCTGTTTTTTCAGTACAGAGTGGGCTCGCAGATCCTTAACTACAATAACTTCAAAAAACAAGGCTTTCAATCCAAGATCTATGATAGTTAGATTTATCTCCAGTCAAGATAAAGACTTAATTAAAAAAATTCCATAGTTAGTTTCACCTACAAAAATAGGGGATGGTGTTATTAGATTTGACAATGACTGCTCTTCTTTGGTACTTCCAAAAAGAAAATAATGTATTCCCCTTTTAAAAAGCCTTAAAAATCTGGAATAAAAACTTCTCTTATCTACTCAGTAAAATTAAGGTTGTTTTTACCGCACAGACAGAAAACATTTGAATCCTTAGAAGATGCAGTTTCTTTTGTCCAAAGGAACAATCTACTTACCACAGAAGAAATGGAGTGGAGTTCATCTTTAAAAAGACAAGCTACAAGAAGTGACTGGACAGTAAAAGAGCAGAATAAAAAGCTTAGAAACAAATACATTTGTTTTTACTTGTTGCTTATGTTTACTCTTTCCCATCTAATATAACTTTGAAACTTCTTCAGAAAGGTAATAACTTGTTTCAATAATAATTTCTTATTAATATTAATAATTTAACTTAGTCTTAATTACACATATATGATAAAATCAGTTTGACTGGGCAGCCGCAGTGGTGCAGCGGTTAGCGTTGCCATCTCACAGCAAGAGGTTCTCCGGTTTGATCCTCGGCTGGGGTGCCTTCTGTGCGGAGTCTGCATGTCCTCCCTGTGGTCGCGTGGGTTTCCTCCGGGTGCTCCGGTTTCCTCCCACATCCCTAAGACACGCTGTAGGTGGTTGGACACTAAATTGGCCCTAGGTGTGTGCGTGTGTGTGCCTTCTGTGGAAAGTTGGGTGCCGGGCTGGCAACTTGACACTGTAAAACTCCACTGCTAATCATGAATGGACAGGTGATCCGCTGTGGCGACCCCTAACTGGGAAAGACCGAAAGAAGAAGAAGATAAAATCAGTTTGACTGGTATGTGGGTGATGTATTGTTTATGTTTACTTACATACAATAGATCTAGATAAAGCTGGTTATAGAAGAAGTAACTAATCTTATAGTTAATTAAAACATATAAAAAAGAAGTTGTGTACTCACCATAATGCTCCATGTGTGTTGTCCATCTCACCTTCATTCTTAACTGGTGGGTTCGGGAGGTCTTCCACTGGCTCGTGGATGTATTGCTATCCCACCATGCCCTAGGAAAGCTCCCCAGATCTTGTTTGCTGATAAAATAATATATAACAGTAAAAAATATTCAAACTTAACAGCAGAGAAGAAGGTCAGAGAACATATTTTTTCCAGACTTAACCACTCTGTCCTCAAGCAGCCAAAGGCTGGGAGAAGGAGGGTAGGATGTAAGAATGAAGGTGAGATGGACAACATACATGGAATGTTATGGTGAGTACATAACTTCTTTGTATGATGTTGTCCAATCTCGCCTTCATTCTTAACTGGTGGGACAGCATCCCTAGCACCAACTTTCTTGGGCGGCTCACAGAAGAATATTCTGCAGAACAGTAAACCCAAAAGAGGCCCTGTTCCTGGAGGCCAAATCCATTTTGTAATGAGTGATAAAGGTATGAGGCCTTGCCCATGTTGCAGCAGCACATGGTGTCAATTGGTAGTCTAGACCAGAAGGCAGATGAGTCTGCTATGGCTCTTGTAGAATGACCCTTAACTTTAAAGGGTAGACCTTTGTTCTGAGATTTGTATGTAAAATGAATGCAATCTGATAGCCATTTTGAAAGTGTAACCTTAAATACAGGAGCACCTTTTCTGATTCTGAAAAGGAAACAAATAATTGGACAGATTTTCTGAGGTCCTTTGTTTTGTGTAAGTAGAAATATAATTGTCTATGTATATCCAGTTGATGTAGCGCATATTCTGCATTGTTGCCATAGTTAGGAAAAAACACCGGTAGTTTTATGGACTGATTTAAATTAGACTCTGAGCATACTTTTGGTAGGAAGGGTGGGTTTGTTTGAGTGGAGACTCTGTCTTCATGGAAAAGCATATAAGGGGGCTGTATTGATAAAGCTTGCAACTCTGAAACTCTTCTAGCAGAAGTGATGTCAATCAAGAGAATTGTTTTCCATGTCAAGAACTTTAGATCACAGGATGATGCAGGTTCAAAGGGTGGGAGAATCAAATAAGGTTAGGTCCCATGGTGGTAAAGGGGTCTTAATGGGTGGTCTTATTAAAAATGTGCCCTTTAGAAAAGCTTTGCATAGTCTGTGAGACATCAGACTCGGGCCCAAATCACTTACATGAAAATTAGATATCACTGCCAACTGAACTTGAATGGTGGCTGCAGCTGCACCTTCATTAAACAGCTTTGTCAAAAATTCAAAACTGGAACCTATGGGAAAGGAAAAGGGATCAATGTGGTTACTTAGTGCCCAAGAAGAAAATCTTTTCCATTTACTCATGTACAATCTCCTCATTGAAGCATTATGGCACGAGATCAAGATATGCTTCGCAGATGAGGAAAGGTCAGGAAGCCTGGCTATATTTGGAATTAGAGCAGCCAAGCTGTCAATTTGAGGGTTTGAAGAGAGGGATGGAGCATCCCTGACACATGAGTCAGAAGGTCCGGAACTGGGTCCAGAACCCACGGCTCCTCCTGGAGATGAGGCCAAAGGAAGGGGAACCAGATTTGACGAGGCCAGTATGGGGCAATGAGAATCAAGTTGTTCCCAAAGAGCTGGCTTTCTGCAGAACTGTGGGTATCAGGGGAAAGGGAGGGAAGGCACAGGGCAGATCCGAGGGCCAATCGTGTACAAGTGCATCCCTCGGTGACTCCCCTGGAGGGGGGATTAGGGCAAAATAGCTGCTGCATTTGGTATTCATGGACATGGCAACAAGGTCACAGCAAGGCTGGCCCCATTTGCGGAAAATCATTTCCACTACTTCCAGTTTTAGGGACCACTCCTGAGGCATCAGAATTGCTCTGCTGAGTTTGTCTGCTATCATGTTGGATTTGCCTGGGATGTACATTGTTATCAGAAAGCGTTGGGAGGAGGTTGCCCATTGCCATACTCTCAGGGCCTCTTGACAAAGGGGGTAGGACCTGGTTCCTCCTTGTTTGTTTATATACCAAATAACTGACATGTTGTCCATCTGTATTTCAACAGTTCCCAGAGGAAGAGAGTCCTGAAGTGCCTTCCAAACCAAAACCACTACTCTCATCTCTAGGATATTGATGTGCAAATGGGCTTCATGATCCTGCCAAGTTCCTTGGACTGTCCTTCCCAGATAATGCCCCATCCCCACCCTATCTGTGAAGCATCCGTGGTCACTGTGGCTAAAGGTTGTGGAAGAACAAAAGGTCGACCTAATGTCACATGAGTGGAGTGAAGCCACCAGCGAATGTCTTTCTTGCATGATTCTGTTTTCAGAATTTGGTGGGACATGGGTAGTTACTGTAATGACCACTGGGAGAACAGCAGACATTGCAGAATTGTGCAGGCATGCAAATGGAATTAGGGTTATGGCTGCTACCATGGTTCCCAAGATGTTCATGACTGTTCCTGCCTGTACTCTTTTCCTGGAAAGAAGGAGCAAAACCTGATGTCACAGGACATGAACTCTTTCGGAGGAAGTTTTGCCATCATTTTTGTTGTATCTAGATCTGCTCCTATAAAAGTGATATGCTGAGGTGGCAACAAGGCAGATTTTTTGTAATTTATTGTGATTCCCAGGTGAGAGCAGAGCTGGAAGGTGGTGTCTCTTGCTTTTATTAGTAAATGCTCGGTGGTGGAGGTTAGCAGCCAGTCGTCCAAATACGGAAACACTCGGATTCTTAGACATCTCAAGTCAGCCGTGACCACTGCCATACACTTGGTGAACACTCTGGGGGCTGTAGTCAGACCAAAAGGCAGAGCTCAAAACTGGTAGTGACTGGCTCCAAGCCGAAAGTGTAGATGACTCATGGATGGCCTGTCCATTTTTATGTGGTAGCACGCATCCTGGAGGTCTACATAGCACATCCAATCATCTTCTCCCAGAAAGAGGAGTATTGACTGTAGTGTTACTGTCTGGAACTTCATTTTCCTTACTGATTTGTTTAATCTGCTGAGATCGAGTATGTGTCTCCAGTCACCTGTTTTCTTTGGAACTAAAAAGAACCTTGAGTAAGTTCCGGATCCTCTTTGGTCCATGGGGACTGTTTGTATGACTCTTTTGTCTAGCAACTTTTGAATTTCTTGAGTTGCTTATTCCCTTTGACTGGGTTGAATGTCTGGGATGTTCTTTATGTTTGGGACAGGGATGGAAATGGGTATAGACTAGCCTCTGGATACAATGCTTTGTACCCATTTGTCTTTTGTTATTTTTAGCCAGGCTTCTGGGTACAAAGATAAGCGACCCCTGACTGCCTACAGAGATGGACAGGCGGGCCTCCCTTCAGGAGTGCTGAAAAGGCCTACCGCGGAAAGACTCCCTGTCACCCTGATTTTGCGGACCCCCTCTGCCACGTGGATGGCGTCTCTTATTACCGCTTCTCCCTCTACCCCTGGAGGAAGAGTCAGCACGTGTCCTGAACAGCTCTCTGGGATTTTCGGAACCACATCTTTCCTCCCCTTTGACTTTTTGGGTAAGGCCTAGAAGGTAGAGAAAAATGGACTCCCATGGCAGAGACTTTTTCCTTCTTGCTCACACCTGGTGAGTGTGTCCTTAACTTTAGGCCCAGAGAGGGACGAGCCATCAAAGGGGGCATAACAAAGGTAGACTTTAAAGGCTCCGCAAAGTCACACAAGTGCATCCAGGAATGTCTCCTCAGGGAAATTGCTGAACCTGCTGCCCTGCTCACTCCATCTGCTGTGTAGGAAATAAACTTCATAAAGCAATTAACCACAAAGTTTAAGGTGGAGAGCTGAGAGGAAACCTTGTCCGAGACCCTTGCAGCTACTGAATCTTGTAGAGTATCTCCTAGCTCTTTCAAGAGATCCCTCTGCAACCTAGTAAAATGAGTCAGATAATTCAGCAATCTGAGTGCAAATTTCACTGAAGAGAACATGTGCTTCCCATATCTGTCCATCGTACGAGACTCCTTGTTCAATGGATGGACAGATGAGGATGTCACTGAAAGTTCCTTTTTTGTGGCTGCTGCTGCCACCACCATAGCATCTACTGGAACATCCTTAGTAAGAAAATCCCTGTCTGCAGGAGCAGTAATAAACTTATTTGGCCTCTGAGGTTCCACTGAGTCTGGAGACTCCCATACCTTTTGACTAATTACTTGCATGAGCTCGTCGAAAGGGGGAGACATCCAAGTGGTGGGAGGGTGAGACCCAAATGCCTTCAGGTATATAGACTCATCCTCAGAAGGGTTAATGCACTTCCAGGGGCCACCTCTCTGCTTAAGGATTTCCAGGATATCTGCAAAGGAGACATCCTCAGTGGGTGACCGTGAGGACCCTTCTGACTCATCGAGGTCTGTATCAGAAGTGTCAGACTCCTCTGGGGAGTCTAAATGTTTTCTCTTGCAAAGTCTCTTATGAGGGACCACTTCAGAAGGGTATTCTGGAGAGGTTTTGGAAGAGAGGGTTTCACCCAATGGGGTATCCTGAGTCCTAGGGTCTCCGCGTGTCTGTGGATGATGTGGTGCCGAGACAGATGCCAGTGCTTTTGGGGAAAGAATGTTGGTAGCTAAGAGTGGAGCTGTCTGTGGAGACAGTGCTCTTGTCATCACCTTGAAAGTCCCCTCCCTTGATCTGAAGCAATCTCCGGCTCCGAAGAGCAAGAAGGGATCTCTGAAACAAAGTGGGTTGGCTCCAAGGCCGATGTAGGAGCCGACCTCACCCACGCTGAAGCCCCGAGATGCAAGGTCGGATCCAATATCTGTCCGATCTGACTTCCCTCCCCGGACCCCACCAGACAGCATAGGCCCCTAGACTCCTCGAGTTCAGAAAGACTCGAGGATGTTTGAGCCAGTGTTGGGCCTGAAGAACCCAGAATAGGTCTTATCACCAACGGTTCCATATAATAGGTTCCAGGCATTCCGGTTCGGAGGTCCCAGGTCAGCTAGGAGGAGGAATTATTGTTGAAGGGGAGGTCCTGGTTGGTTCCAAATCCCTGTGGTTTGGAGTTGATAGCAGTTTGGCCAGCACCGGAGTCCTTAAGAGTCTGCACACCACCTGATCCACATCATTATCATCAGAAAGACTCCTGGACAACCAAGAGGAGGGGGCAGGAGATCCAATCGGTTGTAGAAGAGGTGACCTTAAAGTAGGGGAGACTGGTACAAATTCCGGGGACTGGCTCCTTAATTCAAATTCTATTGGCACCAATGCTGATGGAGCTGATGATGAAGATTTTTCAGGCCCAACAATCTTCAAGTCAGAAGAAGTAACTTTGGTCAGCTTTTTTGCTGGCTCCGAATGACCAGAAGAAGGAGATGACCTTTTTCCAGATTTGCGAGACTTGGATGAAGGAGAATTGGTCAATTTAGAAGTGCCCTGTCCTTCTTCTAATGCCTCAGTGAAGAGGGACTTCAATAAACCTCTTATTATAAGCTTGTTTTTTCAATTCTAGCAGCACTCTTGAACTAAAAGAGTGGCAAATAGAACAGGATTCTTGCAGATGCACAGCTCCCAAACAGTATACACAAATAGTGTGTCCATCTGTGATGGACATTTTTTGGTTGCATTTCACACACTTTTTAAACGCAGAGGGTTTGCTTTCTTTATATTCCTTACACATAATGAGCATATTAAGTCAACAACAACAACCACCAAAAAAAAAAAGTTAAATGTTTATATCATATCTATACCTGCACTAACTTGTAATTATATTGTATGCTATTCAGTATGTCTTTGAGGCTAGGTACTGTTTTTACTTATCTTATTTGATAATACCTGTATCTCTTTTTATTCTTGACTATGTTTATGCTCTTATATTACTATGTTCTTTGGAGCTTTTTTCCCCGGGTCTCCACTGAAAAGGGACTTCTTGTCCAGTGGACATTACCCGGTAAACAAATGAAAATAAATAAACAAAAAATAAAATAAATATACTCTAAAACTATATATATAATCTTGTGTTTGTTTGGGTTTTTTTTGTTTTTTTTTTAAGCAGACTTTCGCGAAAGTGTGCTCGACCATTTCAGTTTCGTTGAAACATATAGTCGGTAATTAGTCCTATATATATATATATATATATATATATATATATATATATATATATATATATATGTCAAAACAATTATAAATATATCTTTTTTTAAACACAATAAGAAGAATATATAACAATCACAATAGAAAAAGGGGAAGGGGTGGCAGTTTTCAAAGTGAAATGAATCTGCCAAGTTCAAGAGGGAGGGAGAAAAAATAGATCTGTACTTAAAAGGTCAATGGCAGCCCTCTAACTTAAAAGAGGTGCCGTTTTAGTTTGAAAGAAGCAACAGGAACAACAATTTTACTTAATAACACTCTCTAATTAAAACAAGCATGTAAAAGACTTTAACACTAAAAATTAAGCCGGGATAGGGAGTAACACAGGCCCGACGAAGAAAAAATGCCGTCCAGAAGCAAACAAAAGTGCAAACTCTTTTAAACTGAGAGAAAACAACTTAAACACTAATTGCTAATTAAATAGCCAAAAACAGTAACTATATTAAAAATTTGAAGAAAAAGTTATTCAACTTAGCCAGAGCCAAAATGGAAGCACCCGATCTGTTTAGCAGCAAACGAGATCTGGGGAGCTTTCCTAGGGCATTATGGGATAGGGATACAGCCACAAGCCAGTGGAAGACCTCAAGCTTTTGTAACCGGCTGAGTCAGAACCGAGGATTGGTTCCAAACCCACCAGTTAAGAATGAAGGTGAGATAGGACAACATCACATTAATAATTTTATAAATAAAACGTAATTACGGGTATTAATGGTTAACAAAGGGCTTATAAAACTTGATTGGTTGACTTACATATATGGGATATAGTACTGAACAGTATGGATGCCACAAGCTTCAAAAAAATTTTTTTTTGTTTTGCTTTGTCTGTTTAAAATGATGGTCGTTACAGGCATCTATTAAAATTATTGCTTCAAAGGTTGAGCTTGGGTGTTTCAAACTCTGTTTTAAAGTACTTACTAGTTTCCTGCTTAAGCCTTGACCTTTCCTAACTGAATGCAATAAGAAACAGCTATAATGTCTGTGGCATGTTTAGAAGTCAAAGGTCGTGATTGCTGATGAAATTACAAACATTTAAATGTTTGCTGGGATAGAAGGTTTTGAGTTATGAGCTCAGTTTCTTCATTCTTGGTTGAAAGAGAAAGAAGTTTTTTTTTTTTTTTTTTGAAGTTTAGCTGAAAAAAAGCGGATATCTGAAAGTGGTGTAGCTTGTAGAGTCGATATACTAACAGTAGGTTGGATCTTTCTTTTATGAGTCGCTATATGAAAAGTGATGTTTAGCAAGTCCGTTGTGTTCAGAATTGACTCAGACCTTGAAATGCAACACCGGCAGAAGTAGTTACAGTTTCTGTTGTCTGGTATTAGATCAACCTTAATCCGTAGCTCAGTGAAATGTGGCAAGCTACTTTTGCATCTCTCTTGTGTTTTTTCAAAGCCTGCCAATGAGTCTGGTCAGTGGAAATTCACAGAATACCAGGAAAATTTAAATGCATGCAAATGTGTTTAGAAACAAGTCACAACCAGTCAGCATTGAACGTTGTAACTTACAACTGCCAGCTGTACCCCTTCAGGACCCTCCAGTTAAACTGCAGTTACTGGCAGCTGCTTTCTGGCATACATGGCAGGGTGACACCAATAGTATCTGCTTTACCCTTCACAGTTATCCATAAAATACTTACAAACAATGCTTTGAAGAAGCACATCACTCCTCCCCACACCTCTCAATCTCTCAGCATGATGCTAGGATCCACTCCTTTTACTAGTGGCATTTGCATTCTTCAACCTCAAACCCTCCGTGCCTTAAGGAAGAGTAGCAGATACCAAACCACAGTACACAAAAATCCACACACACATTTCTTAGAAGCTGTACTTACCATCTCTTCAAAACTTAAAATTATACACTGGCTCGATCGTCACAGGTAATGGTACGGGTATATATTTTGCAAATGCATGATGCCCTCTATGCACTTGACAAAACAGCCAACTACCCAAAGAAGGTCAAAAGGGGAAAGTGAAGAAGGAAAAAAATAAAAAGCTTAGCAACTCAGGTTAAAGTGATTCTTGAAAGAAATGTCAGTTTTATCTTCTAAGAAAGCATGCAACAAAATGACAACACGCCACAATAGGACATCTGCATAGGTTCATAGGTTGGTACTAGGCTATCGGCCCTAGGGCCTATAGAAGCCTAGCCATAACAATTCCCACACTATTTACTTCCCTGGACCCCTGTCTAGCAGGGCGACTGACATGATCCCTGGGGTGAATTTCCTTTCTCCCATCCAATCATCAAGGTTCCTTTTGAAGAGGGCCAAAGAGGTGCTCTGCTTGACATGTATGGGCAGTCTATTCCAGAGTCTGGGGAGTCTCTGGGTCAGGAACCTATCCCTCCAGCATGTTTTGTTTATTGTGATGACAAGGTTTAGATCCCTGGAGCGTGTGGCTATGAGGGATTGGGATTTCTTTAAGTGTAGCATGTCCAACAGCTCTGGGTTTGACATGGCCTTGTATGTTAAGCAGAGATTGCCTCGGAGTAGACGATATGTGACAGAGTATAGCTGGAGTTTTTTAACATAGGGCATCTGCTTTAGGCCTGCAATTCTTTTAGTGAGGTATTTCTGCGGCCTTTCCAGTTGTTGCAGATGTCTTGAGAGGTACATACCAAATGGGGCGTTGTATTCTATAATGGGTCTAATGGGGGATGAGTACAGTGGGATGAAAAGCCCTTAGTGATGAGGTGTGCCACATAGAAGGATTTCCTGACTGTTGTGGCGATGTGGTTATTGAAGATGAGACCACTGTCCACCTGTGTCCCTAAGTCTCTTATCACACTTTCGGTGTTTAGTGTACTGCCACCTATGTGGTAATTCACGGGTACATGTTTTTTTACCAAAGGAGATAACTATACATTTATTGGCATTGAGCTTGAGCCCATGGCTCTGGCACCAAGCATCTGTTTTGGTAAGGCCCTTTTGTAGAGTATCAACATCATTTGGGGATTCAATAATGGCTCCCAGTTTGCAGTCATCTGTGAACTTTGTTAGCTAGAGTCCCTTAGTGTTGGCTTGTACTTCAGAGAAGTAGATGCCAAACAAGAGATGTCCCAGGACTGAACCTTGAGGTACTCCATTTATCACTTGTCTGGGGCTGGATTTGGAGTCAGCTACTTTTACAGTCTGGGTTCTGTCAGTAAGCCAGCTGGCAACCCATCAAGTGACGTAGGGATTAATGCCCAGCTTAGTAAGTTTATCTATGATTCCAGAGTGGGGGATGGTGTCAAAGGCCTTGGCGAGGTCCAGATAGGCTGTGTGGACTGCCATACCCTCGTCCATGGCTCTGGAGACTGATTTGAAGAAGTCAATCAGGTTCAGAAGACAAGATCGGCCCTTCACAAACCCAAACTGGGTGGGGTCCAGTGTTTTAAGGTTGCCAATGTCTTTGTTTATAAGTTCCATGATAATTTGTTCCATGGCCTTGCAGATCAGGCTTGTCAGACTGATGGGACAGTAGTTCCCGGGATCCAAGGTGGAACCCCCTTGTGGAGTGGGATAACTCTAGCTGTGCGCCACTCAGTGGGCATGAAGCCTGAGGTGAGGCTATGATTAAACATGACACTTAGGTGAGGTGCCAGTTCATATTGTAGTTCATGTAGTACACAGCCCGGGATGTCATCTGGTCCCATGGATGCTGCATTCTTAGCTTTGGAGAGTGCGTTTTTTTACCTGTGTGGCCATTATTACTGGAATTTGGCAATCTTCCGGTATTGAGATGGGCCATTTAGGGGGTGAGAGGGGGTGAAGTTGGCACTGAATCGATCTACCAGGATATTGGCAATATCCTTGGGATCAGTATATTTAATGCCATTCTGTTGTAGCTCAGAGCAGATCTGAGCATTGCCATTTAGATTCTTGACATAGTTATAGAATGCCTTGTGGGTGTCTTTGGAATTTTTGACAATTTTATTTTCGTAACTAGCTTTGGAGGATTTTATGTGGGATCCCAGCTTCTTACTGAGGCTGGTAAGGGAGTTTTTTGCATCCTGGGATTTTCCTCTTTTCTGCAACAGTTTCTTCCTTTTGTTGTAAAGTTTGTTTATGGCAGGGGACCACCAGATTGGCTTCCTTTTTTTGGAGGAGAGCATCTTAGGTTCATAGGTTCATAGGTTTATACTAGGCTAACTGCCCTAGGGCATTTATAAGCCTAGCCCAAAGTTATGTGGCTTACGCCGCCCCTTATGTTAGAAATACTGTGCCCATTAGTTTGTTGTGCCTCTGTCCAGTAGTGACACAGAGATGATTCCCCGGGGTAAACCTACGATCTCCCATCCACCGGTCAAGATTTCTCTTGAACAGAGCCAGCGAGGTGCTCTGCCTCACATGGACCGGGATTTTATTCCACAGCATGGGAAGTCTCTGGGTGATAAATCTATCCCTCCAGCACGTCCTATTTATATCCGTGCTAAGGTTTAAGTCTCTTGCTCTAGTGGTTTTGGTGGATTTGGATTTTTTGAGGTGGAGCATGTCCATTAATTCCGGGTTGGTCATGGCCTTGTATGTCAGGCACAGGTCACCTCTGAGCAGACGGTATGCAACTGAATAGAGTTGGAGTTTCTTCAGTCTGGCAGCATATGATAGGTTTTGGAGTCCCTTTATCCTTTTGGTGAGGAACTTTTGGTTCTATTTGGGATGGCACGATTCATGCATGAGTGGACGTGCTGGTACAGTGCCTTAGTGTAGGACTCAGTATTCGAACTTTCAGTACCCGTCTGCATGGGTGTCATGAAGTTTGTAACTTCTGACTTGAGTAGCATGAAGTTGGCTTTGGAGAAGTTTTTATGGAGGTTTCCTTACTGGGGGGTGGGGGTGAGATATGGATGTTAAGGGTGATTAGCTTATGGTCTGATCTGACCAACGAGGGGGTGACCTTACTGTCTTCTGTGTTACATATCAGAATGCAGAGTTTCTCTATAAATAAACACAAAGACAGCCCCCCATACATTTCTCAAACCTGTAGATCAGAGTGTGTGATGTACCTTTAAGAATTCCACTCAGTGGGCCCAGGCATATAAGTACTGAGCATGTGCAAGCAAGAGTGCCATTTTGACTAAGCAGCCAGAGTGAAAGCATGTATGTGTGTTAGTCAGCTAGTAAGTTCACCTAAGTTTTTTTCCTGAATTACCTTGGTCGACAGTAGCTACATATATCTTCAAGTGGAATGGTCAGCATTACTTGTTAGTAGACTCCTACTCAAATTGGTTCAAGATAGACCTGCTTCCTAATCTCACATCCAGTACTGTCATTACTAAGTTGAAGAGACATTTTTCTGTCCATGGTAGTCCACACAGAGTTATTTCTAACAATGGTGCACAGTTTATAAGTCAGCAGTTCAAAAGATTTGCTGAATCTGGAGGGACAGATTCATATCCCAGAGGCTCCCCTCACTCTGGAACAAAATCCTAATCCATGTCAGACAGAGCCCCTCAATGACCCTCTTCAAGAACAATCTTGACGTTTGGATGGGAGATCGTACATTTACCCCTGGGATCACTTCTGTGTCACTGCTAGACAGAAGCACGGTAAACTAACCTTAAATGGGCTATCTTCTGTGACCTACTATACAGAGGCAAGGTCAACTAAGCTAAGAAGGGTGGTGAAAGCCAAACACACTCTGACTAGGCTTATAAATGCCCTAGGGCAGATAGCCTAGTATCAACCTATGAACCTATGAACCTAAATGTAAGACTTTGTTCATATTAAGAGTAGTCCTGAAAACCTGCAGTCAAATGGCTTGGTTGAATGTGTAGTTCAAAGTGTAAAACAGCTGTTAGAGAAATCCAAATGTATGTTTTTCTAAACTTGCTTAATCTCAGAAACATTCTTCGCGATGATCATCTTGGTTCACCTTCCCAGAGACTTATGTCGAGACAAAACAGAACCGCATTACCAATCAGTAGCAATTTATTGGTTCCATGTGCTAAGAACAACAAAGCAGTGAAAGCCCAACTCTTGAAAAAACATTTGTCCCAGAAGTCCTATTATGATAACACCAGCAAACCGCTCAGCCCATTGAAAGGAGAGATAGTGAGGATGCAGACAACAAAAGCTTTTGATCGCATTGGATTTGTGAAAAGTTTATGTTAAGAGTCGAGATCGCACATCATGGAATCACAAGGAATGGAATTTAGGCAGAATCAAAAGCATTTATTACTGGTGTCTGAGCCAGTGTTGCAGCATCTTGTCTATAATAAAGACTATAATTCTCAGAGTGACTTGTCCAATGTTCCTGTTTCAGAGGGCATTCCATCACCAATCGCTGTTCCAGAGAATATCCCTGAGAGTCCTGAAGCAGAAGATTTCCCAGTGACTGTCCCCGTTGCTAAACCCAGTCCTAACTATTACATTACAAGATCAGGTCGCATTTCCAGACCTAGTTCCAGATACACGGCAACCTGGACAAGACTGTTGATTTGTTTATTACTGCCTGTATAATTGCATGCCTTTTCAAATGTCATTGTTTATATGAGACAGCTCAGTAAAGAGGGAGGATGCATATCAGAGTGTGTGATGTACCTTTAAGAAGCATTCCAATCAGTGGGCACATGCATATAAGTACTGAGCATGTGCAAGCAAGAGTGCCATTTTGAGTGAGCAGCCAGAGTGAAAGCATGTATGTGTGTAGTAGTCAGTCAGGTAGTTAGTTCATTTACGTTTAATGTTCTTGCCATCCATGCTCATGTATTTCTATGTAATAAACTACTTAAATGAACACCCAAGCCTCATTGTCTTATTCAGATATACAAGATAAAGCAATAAAACCCAAACACTACAATAAAATGAAGAGCTGGAGCCTTTAGCCCAAAAATACACATTAATTACACAGGCAGCCGGCAGGATGTCTGCAGCAAATTACCGCTGACAGATGCCGAGGCTGCAACAGAGTCTGCATTCACTTTATCGGTAAATCATTCCCTTTACCAGCAGACTGCAGCCTGGTCTGTCGATACCAGCTTACTCTGGAGTTGTGCCATACAACACAACTACGTCTGATAGCTGCTATGTCGGTACCATCTTACTCTGGAGTTGTGCCATACAGCACAACTACTTCTGATAGTCTAACGTTAACTTACTATTTAAAATACAGTCATAGGGTCTGACTGTATGTGCCTGTTTGCCACTCTGAAAAGAAAAGGTTTAGTGTGTTGTACTGGTCCTCTAATAGCAGCATAGAAAGCACTGTTGTGTAAAATCTTACCATAATGGTAAACGTCCTTCTCTTCACTGTTGCAGCATTCATTACAATGGGGAACCCCTGCCAAGGGCAGCCCAATATCTGGCCAGTATACCAAAGTATTTAGGTTGCTTTAAGGTACACCGTACATCAGACATAAACTTCGCATGTGGTAGGGCATAAAGGTGATATCCGGATGTACCATCCTAAGAACTGAGAGCCCCAGTAGGAACCCCAATCCAAACATCAGTGCAAGGAATAAAGAGGTAAGCATTATATTCAGAAGAGAAATGTAACAGGGGGCAGACGAAGGGAGTGCATACTGCAATAGTGAAGAGAAGGACAGCTACCATTATGGTAAGATTTTACACAATTGCACTATGTCCTTGCATTTCACTGTTGCAGTATTAATTACAACAGGGAGAGTGAAGAGATTCTACACAACTGTACTATGTCCTTCAATTTCACTGTTGTAACATTACAATAGGGAGAGTGAAGAGATTCTACACAACTGTACTATGTCCTTCCATTTCACTGTTGTATCATTACAATAGGGAGAGTGAAGAGATTCTACACAACTGTACTATGTCCTTCCATTTCACTGTTGTAGTATCATTACAATACGGAGAGTGAAGAGATACTACCACAACTGTACTATGTCCTTCCATTTCACTGTCGTAGTATCATTACAATAGGGAGAGTGAAGAGATACTACCACAACTGTACTATGTCCTTCCATTTCACTGTTGTATCATTACAATAGGGAGTGTGAAGAGATTCTACACAACTGTACTATGTCCTTCCATTTCACTGTTGTATCATTACAATAGGGAGAGTGAAGAGATTCTACACAACTGTACTATGTCCTTCCATTTCACTGTTGTAGTATCATTACAATACGGAGAGTGAAGAGATGCTACCGCAACTGTACTATGTCCTTCCATTTCACTGTTGTATCATTACAATAGGGAGAGTGAAGAGATTCTACACAACTGTACTATGTCCTTCCATTTCACTGTTGTAGTATCATTACATGAGGGAGAGTGAAGAGATTCTACACAACTGTACTATGTCCTTCCATGTCACTGTTTTAGTATCATTACAATAGGGAGAGTTAAGAGATTCTATATAACTGTACTATGTCCTTCCATTTCACTGTTGTATCATTACAACAGGGAGAGTGAAGAGTTTCTACATAACTGTACTATGTCCTTCCATATCACTGTTGTAGTATCATTACAATACGGAGAGTGAAGAGATACTACACAACTGTACTATGTCCTTCCATTTCACTGTTGTAGTATCCTTACAATAGGGAGAGTGAAGAGATTCTACACAACTGTACTATGTCCTTCCATATCACTGTTGTAGTATCATTACAATACGGAGAGTGAAGAGATACTACACAACTGTACTATGTCCTTCCATTTCACTGTTGTAGTATCCTTACAATAGGGAGAGTGAAGAGATTCTACACAACTGTACTATGTCCTTCCATTTCACTGTTGTAGTATCCTTACAATAGGGAGAGTGAAGAGATTCTACATAACTGTACTATGTCCTTCCTTTTCACTGTTGTAGTATTCAGAACAATAGGGAGAGTGAAAAGATTCTACATAACTGTACTATGTCCTTCCATTTCACTGTTGTAGTATTCAGTACAATAGGGAGAGTGAAGAGATTCTACATAACTGTACTATGTCCTTCCATTTCACTGTCGTAGTATTACAATAGGGAGAGTGAAGAGATTCCACATAACTGTACTATGTCCTTCCGTATCACTGTTACAGTATCATTACAATAGGGAGAGTGAAGAGATACTACACAACTGTACTATGTCCTTCCATTTCACTGTTGTAGTATCATTACAATAGGGAGAGTGAAGAGATTCTACATAACTGTACTATGTCCTTCCATTTCACTGTTGTAGTATCATTATAATAGGGAGAGTGAAGAGATTCTACACAACTGTAATATGTCCTTCCATGTCACTGCTGTATCATTACAATAGGGAGAGTGAAGAGATACTACACAACTGTACTATGTCCTTCCATTTCACTGTTGTACTATCATTACAATAGGGAGAGTGAAGAGATTCTACATAACTGTACTATGTCCTTCCATTTCACTGTTGTATCATTACAATAGGGAGAGTGAAGAGATTCTACATAACTGTACTATGTCCTTCCATTTCACTGTTGTATCATTACAATAGGGAGAGTGAAGAGATTCTACACAACTGTACTATGTCCTTCCATTTCACTGTTGTAGTATCATTACAATAGGGAGAGTGAAGAGATTCTACATAACTGTACTATGTCCTTCCATTTCACTGTTGTAGTATCATTACAATAGGGAGAGTGAAGAGATTCTACACAACTGTACTATGTCCTTCCATTTCACTGTTGTATCATTACAATAGGGAGAGTGAAGAGATTCTACACAACTGTACTATGTCCTTCCATTTCACTGTTGTAGTATCATTACAATAGGGAGAGTGAAGAGATTCTACATAACTGTACTATGTCCTTCCATTTCACTGTTGTATCATTACAATAGGGAGAGTGAAGAGATTCTACATAACTGTACTATGTCCTTCCATTTCACTGTTGTATCATTACAATAGGGAGAGTGAAGAGATTCTACACAACTGTACTATGTCCTTCCATATCACTGTTGTAGTATCATTACAATAGGGAGAGTGAAGAGATTCTACACAACTGTACTATGTCCTTCCATTTCACTGTTGTATCATTGCAATAGCGAGAGTGAAGAGATTCTACATAACTGTACTATGTCCTTCCATTTCACTGTTGTATCATTACAATAGGGAGAGTGAAGAGATTCTACACAACTGTACTATGTCCTTCCATTTCACTGTTGTAGTATCATTACAATAGGGAGAGTGAAGAGATTCTACATAACTGTACTATGTCCTTCCATTTCACTGTTGTATCATTACAATAGGGAGAGTGAAGAGATTCTACATAACTGTACTATGTCCTTCCATTTCACTGTTGTATCATTACAATAGGGAGAGTGAAGAGATTCTACACAACTGTACTATGTCCTTCCATTTCACTGTTGTATCATTACAATAGGGAGAGTGAAGAGATTCTACACAACTGTACTATGTCCTTCCATTTCACTGTTGTATCATTACAATAGGGAGAGTGAAGAGATTCTACACAACTGTACTATGTCCTTCCATATCACTGTTACAGTATCATTACAATAGGGAGAGTGAAGAGATTCTACACAACTGTACTATGTCCTTCCATTTCACTGTTGTAGTATCATTACAATAGGGAGAGTGAAGAGATTCTACATAACTGTACTATGTCCTTCCATTTCACTGTTGTATCATTACAATAGGGAGAGTGAAGAGATTCTACATAACTGTACTATGTCCTTCCATTTCACTGTTACAGTATCATTACAATAGGGAGAGTGAAGAGATTCTACACAACTGTACTATGTCCTTCCATATCACTGTTACAGTATCATTACAATAGGGAGAGTGAAGAGATTCTACACAACTGTACTATGTCCTTCCATATCACTGTTGTATCATTACAATAGGGAGAGTG
>NC_056733.1:975719445-975747237 GCF_019279795.1 Protopterus annectens | reverse complement strand
TTGTGTGTGTGTGTGTGTGTGTGTGTGTGTGTGTGAGTCTATGTGCATTCCTGTGTGTGCGTATGTTTGTGTGTGTGTGTGTGTGTGTGTATGAGTATCTAAGTTGTCATGCTTTGAGCGTTAGATAGAGGATCACAAGTATGTGTGCGTGTGTGTGTGTGTGTGTGTGTGTGTGTGTGTGTATGTGTATCTAGGTGGTTATGCTATGAGCATTAGATAGGGGATCACAAGTATGCATGTGTGTGTGTGTGTGTGTGTGTGTGTGTGTGTGTGTGTGTGTGTGTGTGTGTGTGTGTGTGTGTGTGTGTGTGTGTGTGTGAGTGCATGTGTGTGGCTGTGTGTGCATGTGTGTGTTTGTGTGTGTGTGCGTGTGTGTGTGAGTGTATGTGTATGGCTCTATGTGCGTGTGTGCATGTGTGTTTGTGTGTGTGTGTGCGTGTTTGTCTGTGGGCATGTATATGTGTGTGTGTGTGTGTGTGTGTGTGTGTGTGTGCGTGTTTGTCTGTGGGCATGTATATGTGTGTGTGTGTGTGTGTGTGTGTGTGTGTGTGTGTGTGTGTGTGTGTGTGTGTGAGGTAGTGTATGTATGTGGCTGTGTGTGCATGTGTGTGCGTGTGTCCATGTGTGCGCGTATGAGTGTGTGTTTGTGTGTGTGTGTGTGTGTGTGTGTGTGTGTGTATGTGGGAGTGTATGTGTGTGGCTGTGTGCATGTGTTTATGTGTGTGTGTGTTTGTGGGAGTTTATGTGTGTGGCTGTGTGCCCATATGTGTGTGTGTCTGTGGGCATGTACATGTATGCTTCCGTGTGTGTGTGGCTTTGTGTGCATGTGTGTTTGAGTGTGTGTGTGTGTGTGTGTGTGTGTGCTTGTGCGAGTGTATCTTTCTGCTTGTATATGTGTGCATATTTACATGTGTGGGGGGGTTGCATGCATGTGTGTGGGTGGGTGGAAATGAGTGTCTTAATCTGTGTATGTTTGCATATGGAGGTGTCTTTGCTAACATGATGCATGTCTCCTATGTACAACACTGGCCTGGTCAGATCTGACAGCACATTGCTCAGAGACATGGTAATGAGCCGCTAATGAGGTGCTTGTCTCTGCAGTTTTATTACATTTTTGATTCTAAGTTTCTCTACGTCATGCTAAATGACCAAGCTGCTTTGGGTAGTTTGAGTGTAGAAGAATTCTCTGAAGCTTAGAATGAGTCATTCATGGCATAATTTAAGATGGTATATAGCACAAGTCTTTCATATTTTCTTACCACACCCAAGGATAGTTCCAGAAAAAAATGAAATAATCCACACAGCTAGACTAACAAATAATTCTCACCGCACTAAATATCAAAACGGTATCTGATATACACTGCACTAAAAGCAAGGATTTAAAAGAACACAGAAGTGTGATCAAAAAAACATAAAGTATATTATTTATAAAATATTTTGAGACATAAATTCCCATATGAGGGAAAATGACCATTACCGGAGAGTGTGTGCCTACCTTTAAGAATAAAGGCCAAAAAGAGGAACTACAAACCAATTGAAGTATTGACCAATGTCATTAAAGCAATGCAGAAGTGAGTTGTTATGTTACTGCAGGCGGAACTGATGCTTCAGTCCAAATCCACATTTTTATTATAATGCAATAATAGCTATTAAAGTAAGGCTACAGACAAATGCCATTTATTTTTTTTCCTAGTGCATTTGACTTTGATAATGAAACTAACTGTCTTGCCAAACTGCAAAAGTCAGGAACCTACTATCATAGCTTAGAGCCTAGATAGCTGCATGGCTGCTAAGATTTAGACAAAGGACTGTGGAACCAGAGGGAGAGTGTAGCAAATGCTATCAATCCATAAATGGCACACCACAAGGCTCAGTTTTATATGCTAGTTTTTTCATCTTTATACACTAGAGATAATTGTGGATAGTACTATTTATAATGTAATGCATGGTGATGATATTAAAGTTGGGAGGGTAGTGTTTTACAGAAATGAAATTATATGCTTTCAATTTACTTTAGCTACAAATGCATCACGGGCAACAGCAAATTCCCACCTTATCCCCACCCTACTTTATGCCTCTCCAATATATACCAACCTAAGGCAATGCGATCTAAAGAAGCTAGAGACCTGCAACAACAAAATCGCCAAATTCGCCACAGGGGCATCCTACCGTAGTCACCACTATCTCTCACTTGCTGAACTGGGCTGGCTTGAACTCCCTCACCTCCTTCAGTGGTATCAACTCTCACTCACCCACAAACTAGTAAACCATCCACTAAATGTCCCATCCCTCCAGAATCTACTCCAACCCTATCGCACCACCAGACCACTAAGATCCAGCAATAAAAATCACTTGCAGATCACTAAAGCTAATAACTCTGCTGGTGAAGCACTATTCTCTTGCACCATAGCCAAATTATGGAACTCCCTCCCACCCACAATTACCTCCATACCATCATGCACCCACTTCAAAACTTTACTAAAGGCGCACCTAAAAACATGCTGGCTATGCCCTTGCAACTCCCACTCTAATATCACTCACCCCATCCAACCACTACCTTTCTTTCCACTCCACTAACTACCTTGATTATAGCAAGCTCAGATGCTCATAAGCCAGTACTTATTATACAGCATGAACTTCTTCTTGTAACATTTGTTAATGTCTGTTATGTACTTCACAGATAAAGATTCTAGTTGTCTACTGATGTACTATGTTCTTCATCTGTAAATATGTTGTAAGTAATTGCTATGTAAATTGTTAATCGTTATGTAATCCAATGTAACTACTGTCTGTTTATTTTAACTGTGGAGCTTTTCTCCCTGGGCCTCCACTGAAAATGGACCTACGTCCAGTCAGACACTACCGGTCAACAAATATAAATAAATAAACTAAATAAATAAATAAATAATATCGAATGATATGCAAATAAGCACTAATGATATGAAATGCTTTATGGCAGGGAACTGATTACCTTATCATATTGGCCTGAGCAGAACTGAGCATATGATGACCTGTAAGGATCTGGGTATTCTGTTGGATCACAAATTAAGTTTTCCACATACCTGGACAACTTGTATAAACATAGTTATACAATGGTAAGTGCATGTTTAGGCCTCCACAATCTAAAAGTGCAGATGACACAGTAAATCCATACTGTGGTTCTGTGAGATGAGCATAAAAATAAATATAGTGGTTCAATCTGTGCCCTTAATAGTAATAAATACAAAATATAACACTGAAATGATGCAAAGATTCATTATGAGGAACAATCAAATGCAACAGCTGCAGACACATTGTTCTTGATTTGCTAGAAAAGAATAAGCTGGACTTGATCATTGTTTGTTAGCTGAAAATTATGGCGATTTGGGACCTCGGTTTGTATCTGAATGTCAGCTGTAGTGAGCTACAATTAATAAGAATATTTAGCCAAAGTAAGGAATGCATGTCACAGACATCGGAAAGTGTTGCTGCATGTTGAAAAAGGAAAAGAAGAGATATTATACTTTTGTGACAGTGGAGAGGTCTTTAAAGTAAAGTGATAAATATTAAAGTAAAGTGATGGAAGTTTCTCTGTTCACCTGTGAGAGAGGGGAGCTTTGAGCAGCCTATCTGTCCTTGGAGGAGTGGTTTCAGCCCATAAATTAGTAGTTTATTGGCCATTTTGGGCTAATTTCTATCTCTTTCATTTCCCTGCTATAAATACCATATTTTCCCAGTTATCTAGGATATAACTATTCCCGGCTCCACAAAGTCTCCTCTTCAATTTTTCCCTTGGGACTACACAAACTTTCAACTTAAGCACTCAAGCCATTCATTTCTCAGCCTGACACTTGCTCAAAACTCATAGCAAGCACTTTTAAACCCTAGCACTAGACCCCCCCCCCTATACTGTACAGAAGGACAAGGCTCTCTATTCGACCTTACCAGCCAATCAGTAAAACAGTTCACTGTACCTATCCAGGCATGTCCAAAGGGCAGTTTCAGGTGTACTCTCCAGTTCAACTGGTGAATCTGGGCATTTTAAGGCAATGTTACAACTGCCTCATGTACACAGACAGCCCTCTCCCCCTACCACCAAACACTAATACATGCAAGAGATGCAATTATAGAGCCAATCTGGAAAAAAACAAAAAAACAAACAAAAAAAAAAAAATACTCTTGTTTTCCATACTTTCCTAATAGTTTGTTCCAGTGATCAGATTTTGCTGATCCCTGTGCTTTGTCTTGGTTCCTGTGTTTCTCCATTTTCCTTGTTTGGTCAGGGGGAAGTTTCTTTACTCACCAGTGAAAGTGGGGAGTACTGAGCTGCCTGTTTGTCCTCAGAGGAGTGGTTTAAGGCAGTAACTTGTAGTCTATTGGCCATTTTGGGTCATTTCCTGTCTTTTCCAGCCCCCTGCTATAAAGCACGCTTTAGCAAAATCAAGGTTAAACTATTCGGGCTACCTAAAGTCCACTCTTCAAATTTTCCCTTAAAACAGCCTTCCTTGAACTGTACTGCTGATCAAACCAGCGTATTCTATATCTAAAAAGTTCAGCTCTACTTGATTCTTAAGTAGACTATTCTCTATCTGTAAAGCCTAGCACTTGCTCCTAAAGTATTTTTTTACTTTGATATAGCACTTTTATTATACATAGTACCCCACCAGCCTAAACCCCTTTTTCGATCACCCACATCCCCCGGAGTCTTTTTAAAGTTTTTGTCTATTCCTTCTAGCATGTCGAGGGATCAGTTGCTAGTGTCCTCTCCTGCTCAGCTGGTGAATCTAGAATATTGAGGCAATGTTACAATTGCCTCATGTACACAGACATCCCTCTCCTTCTCCCACAAAACACAAATACATGCGAGAGATGCAACTATATAGCCAAACTGGAGGCTGAGCTCTCTCAACACAGGACTGGCAAGACCAGACAGGAGGAGAAGGTAACCACACACACCACAAACCCAGTCTCACATAGTACTATCACAACTTCAAATCATACACATAAACACACAAAGACATACTCGGAGGCTCTGATCAAAAATCTACCAAAACAGCAGAGGCCACCAAAGCAGACACCCAAACAACTACCACCTCAGGACACAACACATGCAACACATAGACCACATAGTCAGTGTGCCAAACAGTCACAGCCCTTAAGGCCAAACACAATGCCAGACACACTCGTCATTGGTGACTCCATAGTCAGACACACTGACGTCCAGATTGAGTAAGGAGAAGGTCACAGTAAGCTGCCTGTTGGGCGCTAGAATCCGCCATAACGCAAGCACTCAGGTCTCTCAACAGCAGGTACAGCACGACTCAGTCATTGTCCACGCTGGTGTGAACAACCTGAGACGTACCTCCTTGGACTACATGAAAAGAGACATAGAGGAGCTCTCTGATTATGTAGCCCAGGCAGGTATGACCCTGACCTTGAGCAGTATCCTACCTTCACCAAGAATGATGCCACAATACAGAGACAAGATGATCAGCTTTAATAATTGGCTTAAACTCTGGTGTCATTCAAAGGGGATCCAATGTCTGTCTGCCTGGGATGACATGCTGGACAAGCCACGCTGCTTCGCAAGGGATGGCTTGCACCTGTCACCCCTGGGCTTCCGGATATTGGCAAAGGCACTTGCCACCCCCATAGTGCCTTTTTTAGGCAAGGCTCAAATTCTAAACCTCAGTGACACACAAACCCATGCACGTTCAAGCTTGCACGGCCCAACATCATCACGGAAAACAAACAAAGGCCAGCAAACAGTTCCAAAGGCTTTATTGAAGTAAAGTAAGTGCCATAAAAGCACTATAACACTCTCACCATCACAAAATGTAATAAATACATAGCCTCAAACTAGTTTCGGTGAAATCCCTTCTTCAGTGAGGACAAGTAACAGAAATAACTCCATTCAACACACTCCATATTTATATAATTACTTAGCCAATAAGCAGATTGCTTTAATTAGCTGCATATAATATATTTAAAGTGTGCAGAACATTTATTAAATAAAATGCACTTCCCATAAATTTTGTTAGTTGTTCAAAACACAAAATGTATACAAATCACAATTAATTCAAAATAAATGAACTGGTATTGCCAAGATATAGTATATGATACCATATATAGGTATCTAATAATTTATAAATGGTCATTTAACCCGGGTGGAAATAAAGCTCCCAAGTGTATGATCCAGTATTTTTCTTTCGTACTAAGAATACTTTGCCAACCTAGCTGATTTTGTCTATTCCCCTGTACTTTATCAATAACAGTAAATATAAATTTTGCAGATGAATGTTTAATAGAATGTTGATATAAAGCATTGCTAATTTTATGATTCTGAATATCACTACGATGTTCTCTTTCACCTTACTATCACTGGAGATCAACTCTTGGGGACGTACCCATGTGGTCATTGTTCTTCCTGTGGTAGTATAAATAAAATCAAACAATTTTCTAGTGCGAATACTAGCAAGATATTCGACACTCGTATTTTTGCAAATTGTTCAACTAGTTGGGTGATTTATTTAGCCACATGCCATTGCCAAGCTTTCTATGTAGGAAAAACTTCACGGTCTCTCAGAATTAGAATAGGAGACCCGGGTTAAATGACCATTTATAAATTATTAGATACCTATATATGGTATCATATACTATATCTTGGCAATACCAGTTCATTTATTTTGAATTAATTGTGATTTGTATACATTTTGTGTTTTGAACAACTAACAAAATTTATGGGAAGTGCATTTTATTTAATAAATGTTCTGCACACTTTAAATATATTATATGCAGCTAATTAAAGCAATCTGCTTATTGGCTAAGTAATTATATAAATATGGAGTGTGTTGAATGGAGTTATTTCTGTTACTTGTCCTCACTGAAGAAGGGATTTCACCGAAACTAGTTTGAGGCTATGTATTTATTACATTTTGTGATGGTGAGAGTGTTATAGTGCTTTTATGGCACTTACTTTACTTCAATAAAGCCTTTGGAACTGTTTGCTGGCCTTTGTTTGTTTTTCAAATTCTAAACCTACCACCCTAGAACACAAAAAAGGAAAAATACTAAGGGTAATGCTGCTCAATGCCAGAAGTCTCAACCTCAAGATGCACGCACTCGAGGCCCTTCTCAGTATGGAGAACATCGATATCTGTGCTGTGAGTGAAACCTGGTTCAAGGCTCCTGAGAGCACCCCGGCACTATCAGGTTTTACCTCATATCATGCTTTCCGGCCCCAAAATCCGGACAACACCAAGAAAGGAGGGGGGGGTGTCCATATTCATCAAGGACACCCACACCTCAAGGTTGGTGGCAATGCACGATGCATCTGAGACCATCCAGGTGCAATTAACCATTGGCAAGACTGCTCTGCAATTTGTAGCATGTTACAGGCCACCCTCTCAGACTCAGGAACCTCACATAGCTTTCCTGAAAACACTGGAGGGGATAAATGTATCTCCAAACACCATCATACTAGGTGACTTCAACTACCCGAATATAGACTGGGATCACTAATCAAGCCCCAACACTCTAGCCCAAAGGTTCCTAGAGTTCATAAACTCAAATGCCATGGAACAACTAGTCACCATCCCCACAAGAGGAGAAAACATACTAGATCTCATCATCACGAACATAGGGTCACAATGTTCAACACCGGAAGTATACCCCTCACTGGTGAGATCAGATCATTAACTAATCTCACTGGAAGTCCACATCCCGCCCCCACCTGAGATAAAAAAGACCACAGTGAAGAACTTCTCAAAAGCCGACTTCACACTTCTAAAGACTAGTGTGGTCTCTTTTAAGGCCCCGAGCCTCGGAAACCATTACTCAAGCCACTGAATCACTTACAAATGCCTTCTACCAGCACCTACAGGACTGCATGGATCAGGCAATCCCAAACAAAACAAAGACTCTTTGTACCAAAGGCAAGCGTCCAGTCTGGTGGACCCCAGCCATAAACAAGCTCTACAACAAAAGGAGGAAGCTACTACAAGATAGAGCAAAATCCTTAAAAGGGAAGACACCTTTGATCATTATAAGTAAAAAACTAAGATCTCTCATAAAATCATCCAAGGCAAATTTTGAGAGAAAAGTCACTAAGGACTCAAAAGACAATCATAAGGCCTTCTTTAGCTATGTTAGAAACCTGGGAGGAAACTCCCAAATATGCTCAGAATTAGTTCAAAATGATGTAAAAATTACTGAACCTACAGACATTGCCAACATACTGGCTGACAGGTTCAGTGCAAACTCACCCCCCAAAAGGAGAGATATCTATACCAGATGATTGTGGCCCCCCAAACATCTCTAACGCTCAGGTGAGAACTGCTCTCTCCAAGGTGAAAAACACAGCATCCATGGGACCAGATGGTGTCCCCGGTTGTGTGCTCCATGAACTCAATGAGGAATTAAACCCGCAGTTAGGGCAGCTGTTTAATCTTAGCCTCACCTCAGGATACATACCCAAGGAGTGGCGTACGGCAACTGTGGTCCCACTTCACAAAGGCGGTGCCTCCACCGACCCTGGAAATTACCGTCCCATCAGCTTGACAAGCCTGATCTGCAAAGCTATGGAGAGGATCAAAATGGAACTCATAAATAAAGACATAGGGGACTTGCAGACTTTGGATCCAACCCAGTTTGGCTTTGTCAAAGGCAGATCATGCCTTTTAAACTTGGTTGACTTTTTCGAAAAGTCACCAAGGCCATTGATGAGGGAAAGGCAGTCCACACAGCCTACCTCGACCTGGCAAAGGCTTTTGACACAATACCCCACTCAGGTATCATTGAAAAACTCATCAGCTTAAATGTAAACCCATACGTCACAAGATGGGTTGCAAACTGGCTAAGTGACAGAACCCACAGGGTCAGAGTTGCTGGCGCCATGTCAGACTCAAAGCCTGTCACAAGTGGTGTCCAACAGGGCTCAGTCCTGGGCCCACTCTTGTTCAGCATCTACTTTTCAGAAGTACAAGCAAACACAGGAGGGTTATGGCTGACAAAGTTCGCAGATGACTGCAAACTGGGCGCCATAGTCGAGAACACATCTGACACAGATATCCTTCAGAAGGGTCTTATAGAAACGGATAACTGGTGCCAGAGCCATGGCCTAAAGTTAAACGCCAAAAAATGCATAGTCATACCCTTCGGGAAAAACAAGGTTACCCCTAGCTACCATATAGGTGGCAATCCACTAAGCACAGAAGAGGTTATCGGGGATCTGGGGACCCAGGTTGACAGTAACCTTTCGTTTGACACTCACGTTGCCAAAGTAGTTAGGAAGACCTTCTACACTGCCCACCTGATCATGAAGGGATTCACATCTAGATCAAGGGAGGTCATCATCCCCCTGTACTCATCACTCATCAGACCAATGATTGAGTACAATGCCCCATTCGGAATGTATCTGACCCGACACCTGCAGCAACTGGAAAGGCCCCAAAAGCTCCTCACCAAAAGAATAAAGGGTCTCAAAAATATGTCTTATGCTGCCCGACTGAAGAAACTCCAGCTCTATTCAGTCGCTTACCATCTGCTCAGAGGTGACCTGTGCCTGACATACAAGGCCATGTCCAACCCGGAATTGATGAACATGCTTCACCTCAAAAAATCTAGATCCCTCAGAACTACAAGGGCGGGAGACTTAAACCTTGACACGGTTATTAATAGGATGTGCTGGAGGGACAGATTCATCACCCAGAGACTCCCTATGCTGTGGAACAAAATCCCAGTACATGTGAGGCAGAGCACCTCGCTGGCTTTGTTCAAGAGAAATCTTGACCAATGGATGGAAGATCGCAGATATACCCCAGGGATTACCTCAGTGTCACTGCTTGACAGAGGCACAGCAAAATAATGGGCATAGTATCCTTCAAACTAAAGGGGTGGCGAAAGCCACAAAACTCTGGGCTAGGCTTATAAATGCCCTTGGGCAGATAGCCTAGTATGAATCTATGCACCTATGAACCTATGAACCTAAGCTCTCTCAACCCAAGACTGGATCAGACAGTCAAGAAGAGAAGGGAAATACTTGCATCACACCACCAGTCTCACATAGACCCATTAAACCAGCACTGGCAAAAAACACATATAAATACATGAAACCATACTCGGAGGCTCTAAATAAAAATCTGCAAAAGCAACAGAGACATCCAAAGCAGACATCCAAGCAACCTCCATTCCCCAACCCAAACCATGAAACACATACTTCACAAAACCAGTATGCCATGCAATCACAGCCCTTAAGGCTAAATAACATAGCCAAAATTCTAGTAATAGGTCACTCTATAGTAAGGCACACTGACGTCCCTCTCACTAGGCTGAATAAGGAGAAGGTTACTGTTAGCTGCCTGTCAGGTGCCAGGATCCACCACATAACACAAGCACTCAGGTCACTCCAGAACAAGTACAAATACAACTCTGTCATTGTCCATGTTGGTGTGAATGACCTGAGGTGTACCTCCCTGGACTACATGAAAAGAGACATGGAAGAGCTCTCTGATCATTAGCCCAGACCGGTATGACCCTGACCCTGAGTAGCATCCTGCCCTCACCAAGAATGATACCATGGTATAAAGAAAAAATGATCAATTTCAACAATTGGCTAAGTTTCTGGTGTCATTCAAAGGGGATCCAGTGTCTGTCCATCTGGGATGACATGCTCGACAAGCCACGTTGCTTTGCAAAGATGGCTTGCACCTGTCACCCTTAGGCTTTCAAATACTGGCCAAGGCTCTTGCCACCCCCATAGTGCCTTTTTTAGGCAAGGCTCAAAAGACAAACCCACCGCCGTAAATAGCACAAGTAACAAAAAACTGAGGGTAATGCTACTCAATGTCAGAAGTCTAAACCCCAAAATGCACGCACTCAAGGCACTCCTCAGTATGGAGAAAATCGATATATGTGCAGTAACAGAAACCTGGTTCAAGGCTCCAGAGAGCACCCCTGCACTACCAGGCTACAACTCATACCATACATTTCAGCCACGGAACCCAGACCGAAATACAAAAAGCGGGGGCATATCCATATTCATCAAGGATACCCACACCTCCAGGTTAGTGGCACAGCACGATGCTTCAGAGATCATCTATGTGCAACTAACAATGGGCAAAACTGCAATTCAAATTGTAGCTGGCTACAGATCACCCACCATGTCCCAGGACCCCCATTTCATGTTTCTGGAAACACTGGGAAACATAAAGGTCCTACCAAACACCCTAATATTGGGTGATATCAATTACCCAAACATTAACTGAGAGAACTACTCAAGTACTAACTCCCTTGCCCAACATTTCCTAGAATTTATAAACTCAAATGCCCTGGATCAACTGGTCAACACTCCCACCAGAGATGACAACATATTGGACCTGGTCATCACTAACATGGGCGACCGGTGTTCCACACCAGAAGTCAACCCCTTGCTGGTTAGATCTGACCATAAACAAATCACTTTGGATATCCACATTCTGCCCCCACCCCTGGACAAGGAAACCACTATGAAAAACATTTCAAAAGCAAACTTCACATTACTTAAGACCGAGGTGGAAAGTTTCAAAGCCCCCATGCTAAAGGATAACACTGTCCAAGCTGCAAAATCCTTTACTAATGCATTCTATGGGCACCTACAAGAATACATGGATTGTGCTATCCCAAGCAAAACCAAGGCTCACTCCTCCAAGAAAAGGAAACCAGCCTGGTGGACCCCTGCCATAAACAAGCTATACAATAGAAGGAGGAAACTAGTACAGATAAGAGTAAAATCCCAAGAAGGGAAGACATCCCTGATCAGTATCAGCAAGAAACTATGATCCCTCATAAAATCATCCAAGGCGAGCTTGAAGAAAATTGCCAAGGACTCCAAAGATAACCACAAGGCATTCTTTAGCCCTGTCAAGAATCTAAGTGGCAATGCTCAGATCTGCTTGGAGTTAGTGCAGAATGGCACAAAATACACTGAACCGACCGATATCGCCAACATTCTGGCAGACAGGTTCAGTGCAAACTTCACCCATCCTCTCACCCCGAAAGGGCCCATAACCATACCAGAAGAATGTAGAGCCCCTGAAATCACAGACATTCAGGTTAAAATAGCCCTCTCCAAAGCTAAAAACACAGCATTAATGGGACTGGACGGTGTCTTAGGCTGCATCCTACACAAGCTCAAAGATGAACTAACCCCTCACCTAAACACACTGTTCAAACTCAGCCTCTCCACAGGCTACGTACCCATAGAGTGGTGCACAATAACGGTTATACCGCTCCACAAAGGTGGAGCCACAACAGACACCGGGAACTATTGCGCTATAAGCTTGACTAGCTTGGTCTGCAAAGCTATGGAGTGCATCATCATGGAACTTATTAACAGAGACATTGGGAACCTCCAAACACTGGACCCTACCCAGTTCGGCTTTGTTAAGGGCAGATCATGCCTCCTAAACCTAGTGGACTTCTTTGAGACAGTTACCAAGGCTATGGATGAGGGGAAAGGTGGTACACACAGCCTACCTAGACCTCGCAAAGACCTTCAACACCATTCCCCATTCTGGTATTATAGACAAGCTCACCAGCCTGAACATAGCCCCCTACATCACAGGATAGGTTGCCAACTGGCTCATGGACAGAACCCACATGGTGAGAGTTGTGGGAGTTAGGTCTGACTCTAAACCGGTTACAAGTGGCATTCCCCAGGGCTCAGTCCTAGGACCCCTCATGTTCAGCATATAATTCTCAGAGGTGCAGGCAATCACAGGAGGACTATGGCTGACCAAGTTCACAGATGACTGCAAACTAGGGGCTATAATTGACTCTCCAACTGACACAGACATCCTCCAAAAGGGTCTCACTGAGATGGATACCTGGTGTCAAAATCATGGTCTCAAGTTAAATGCCAAAAAGTGCATAGTAATCCCCTTTGGAAAAAACAAAGTACCCACAAACTACCACATAGGTGGTAGTCCCCTAAATATGGAAGATGTAATAAGGGATCTGAGGACCCAAGTAGATAGTAATCTCTCCTTTGATAATCACATTGCCAAAGTGGTTAGAAAATCCTTCTATGTGGCCCACCTAATCACAAAAAGTTTCGGATCCAGATCAAAAGAGGTCATTGTGCCCCTCTACTCATCACTCACCAGACCCATCAAAAGTACAATGCCCCATTTGGGATGTACCTTATAAGACACCTGCAACAGCTGGAAAGACCACAGAAGTACCTCACCAAGAGGATCACTGGCCTCAAACTGATGCCCTATGCAGCTCGACTGAAGGAACTCCAGCTGTATTCAGTTACACACCGCCGACTCAGAGGTGATCTCTGCCTGACATACAAGGCCATGTACAACCCAGAACTGATGGGCATGCTCCACCTAGAGAAAACCATATCCCCTTGAGCTACACACTCTAGGGATCTAAACCTCACCACAACAATAAATAGGATGTGCTGGAGGGATAAATTCCTGTCCCATAGACTTTCCATGCTTTGGAAAAAGATTCCAGTCTACATTTGGCAGAGCTCCTCGCTAGCATGCTTCAAGACAAACCTTGATGAGTGGATGAGAAACAGAAAGTTTACCCTGGGGATCACTTCAGTGGCTCTGCTGGACAGAGGCACAGGGAACTAATCTAAGGGGGTGGCAAAAGCCAACACATTCTGGCTTGGCTTATAAATGCCTTCAGGTAGATAGCCTAGTACCTACCTATGAACCTATGATAAATATTATGGAAACAGATGTGTTTTGCCCAGATTGGTATCCATCGACCAGTCAGAAACAGCATGTAGTATATTTTGGTATTCCATCTTGCCACTTTCTGAAGTTATAATAATCCCCATATTTATTACACTCGAGTATTTAAATGTTATACATCTTTTCAGGCACAACTAAGTCTGCAATCTGCAGAAAAAAAGAGGAGGACCTAAAATTGAATTTTTGTAGAACTCTTTTCCCCAGACTGTCAACCTCTTCAGACCATGTAACCTAATCCTTCAGACCTGTTCTTTTACCTGTAGCTCTCCATCTATCTTATTATAGGGGGATCAGTGTTCTTCTTGCTCATCTGTGGAAGACATTTTTCCAGAAGAGCACACAGATGGCACTGGAAAGGTCATCTTACTCAAAGCTTACCAATAGGTGAAAAGTTCAAAGCTCCTAAGATACCATTCAGCTAAGGGTACTTCCTCATATTTGGCACTGAATACACTAAAGCTTAAACTCGCACACAAAAACTGGAAAAGGGAGCAGTTGGCAAACGGAGCACAGCCCAAAAGTTCAAAATGTTCAGAGCACAACCAAGATATAAATTGTATTCAATTGATTTTATTAGTAATTGTGTGTAATTGGATAATTGAAATGGTTACAATATTTAAGTAGAAGTGTTTGTACTGATGTCATTGTAGTCTGAGGAAGGTGGGGTAAGTTACTCTACCGAAAGCGCATACTGAATAAACTAATCGTGCTAACTTTATATCTTGGTTGTGCTCTGAACATTTTGAACTTTTGGGCTGTGCTCTGTTTGCCAACTGCTCCCTTTTCCATTTTTTGTGTGCGAGTTACTTCCTCATATTTATTTACTTTTTAAATAAAGAAATGCAGTTGTAGTTTCCTTTATTTTAAATAAATAAATAAATAAATAAACATCCCACAGTGTACTTGTTCAAAGTAGCCATGTTTGTGCCACTCAATGGGGGAGCTGCTGTACATCTGACCTGATCACTCAATTTGTGGGCATTCTGCTACATTCCTCCCCACCAGTGTAGACAATGAATATGATTACTTATCTAGTTCACAGATGGGACGGCATCAAACTGAAAACTCGCAGCTTAAATAGGAAAGTGAATATAATAATTGTGGTGGAAACACTCCACCTCCAATTATATACTTGCTGTTGAAGGAATTTTTTTTTAAATCCTGCCGTGCAATCAAATATTATATGGAGTGAAAAGATTTGCAATACTAATACTGGAGTACTTTACAATGGCATACTACTAATTCTGCTTTGTTTAAAATGTAGTTAAAATACATTACTTTGGACACTGTGTTCGTTTTTCTTTTTTATTCCAGTCAGACATCTTAGCTGCATCTCAGCGGCTATAAAATCCTCTGTTGTTTACTCATTTTTCTGGCTTTGTAGCAATAAAGTGATTCAAGTGAAACAATTTGGAATACGTTACTGTGACAACTATTTGCCCAGAAGAAATTTGAAAGTTGTTGCTATGGTCATTTTTATCACAACAGACTTCTTCGGTATATATAGTCAGAAAAGTGGTTATAACTGCTGTGTAGCAGGGCATCTGTGAATGAAAGTGTCTGATCATTTTATCATTTGTTCAGTTTAAGCAGTCAGTCTGGATTTATAAGTAGATAGGTCCATAGGTAACTACTATGCTAGCTGACACTGTGGACCATTTTGAACATAGCCAATTTCCTTGAAGAGTGAGAATCAAACCCTGCACCTTGTGCTTGTGAGGTAAACATCTTAATCATTATGCCAACCCTCCAATGGACTAATGTGCATTTCTATGTAGTAAGTTGGAATACTTTACTGTGGATAATGTGTGAAACAAACTTGCATTACTATGACCATTATTATTTATTTATTTTTTACCCCAATCAGTCATCTGAGATGTACACAGTGAAGAAACTGAAATATCCCTGATGTCATGATCAAGTCAAACAGTCAGTCAGTTTTAACTGGACTAGTGATCATCTTTGTGAAGCAAATTGAACTATTGTAATTTGCTCATTTTTAAAATAACAGACACTTGAGGTATGCACAGTTAATAAAATGGCTATAACTTTTGGCTATGGAAGTCATCTGTGAATAAAAGTGAATTACTCTTGTTGTTGATTTGACAGGAGGAAGATCATGCTGTGTATTGTGTTCACTTAAAACCAATGTAAAATGATCCTAGCTATGGTTTATACATGTACCTGTGTATATTTAGGGCTGTTGTAGTATATTTAAGAGAAATGAACTAGTTATAATTTATTTTACTTTATATCACAGTCAGAAATCAGCACAGGCTGTCTTCAGTGGGCTCGACAGGATGTGTTTGAAAGGAACTGTCATTGTCTCAACAAGTAAAATTGTTGTCTAATAGCGCTTGGTTCTCTGGTTGAGTTTTTGGTGTGGTGTCTTCTGTGTGATGCATGTATGTTCTCCCTGTCCACGTGTTCTGGTTTCCTCCATTATACCAAAGATGTGCTATAGGCAAATTTGAATTCCTCTAATCTGCTTGCAGATAAACCTGCATTGTGTGTGTGTGTGTGTGTGTGTGTGTGTGTGTGTGTGTGTGTGTGTGTGTGTGTGTGTGTGTGTGTGCGCGCGCATGCTCGTGCTTCTCATGAAGGACCTAGCTTTAAAGGAACAGTATGCAGTTATGTAAATGAAAAATATATCACTGATGTTTATCTGCCATTCATAATTCTTCTGGGAAGCAGTAAAAAATGGTTAGCAAGTAGTTATCGTTCAAAAATAAGGCATAAAATGCATCACAGAAGAGCTAGAGGCTCAAAGCTTCTTGTTGCTTGGTTGCAAGTACATCCCTGACTGTATAAGTGGATTTTGACACAGGCTTGGTAGAGGGACCCTGTCCTGAAACTCTGTCCTGCACCCCACCTAGTATAAAAACTGACCTTGATCAGGAGTATGCACAAATGGTACCTAAAGCTTGTGCTGGGACTTGGGACAGTGTTGTTATTAATCCTTTAATTTCCCTTTCAAACAAACATCAGCAATTTGCACTAAAGGTGGCTATACCTTGCCTAAGAGCAGTTGGAATGCATTACTGTGATCATTATTTTTTCACTTTCTTCATAATCAAATATCAAACATGAATACAGGCAGCATCCCTTCAGCTGTAGGGGATATGGATATTTGGGTCTATATTACATGATCAGAGTTTTACTACTTCGAATTAGTAAACATCGAACTTTACTGATCAAAGTAGTAAAACATTGCATCAGTAATAAAACAGTTTTTAAAACAAAATAAATAAAACAAAAGGGTATAAGCAGGAGGGGTAAGCCCCCCTGCATCCACCACGTGGGGGGCTGCACCCCCCACAGCCCCTGCTACTTAAAATATACCAACTCCAAGATCGCACTTCAGTGCGATACAGTGCGGAACTGGAAGTTTGTCCGTTTCCTACACCGTAGCGCGATCTCGGAGTTGGTATATTTAAGTAGCAGGGGGGTGGGGGGTGCAGGGGGCTTGTAATTTTTTTTGTTTTACAAAATGTTTATTACTGATTCAATGTTTTACTTCTTCGATCAGTAAAGTTCGATGTTTACTGATTTGAAGTAGTAAAACTTTGATCATGTAATATAGACCCAGATATTTATATGGATATTTGTGTGTGTGTGTGTGTGTGTCTGTGTGTGTGTGTGTGTGTGTGTGTGTGTGTATCTGTTTGTGCACTTGCTCATATGTTTGTGTTTTTAACTGCAACAAGTAGAAATATATTACTATGGCCATTTGTTTTTTTTCACTTTTGTCCCAGTCTGACATAAGAAGGTACACAAAAGGCAGCTACCGTCTGGGTATAGCAGTGAAGAAGCATGCTGTGTGTATGTATGAAAGGAACAACTTAGAATATAACATTTATGACCATTTGTTCTTTTAGTTATATCATAACCTAAAACAGACCAGTACACAGAAGTTAACTATCTTTTTTTATTTATGGAAACAGTCCATATAATTGAACATTTGTAATCTCAATTATGTTTAACACCAGTAGAAGTGATCGAAACTCATTTGATCACTTCTGCTGGTGTTAAGTCTGTGCATGATTGTGCGCAGTGTACAGCAGGGGCATTACCCTTTCCTCACCATAGAGTGATGTTGGAGTTGATATATATGTAAGTAGCATCAGGTGTAGGGGTGCAGGGAGGCTTGGCCCCTGCAAAAAACATAAGTGTTTTGTTTTTGTCACTGTTTTGGCTTTTGATCTTTTGGGATTGATCATTAGCCATTCAAGATTTGTGTACTTTGATGTATAGAAGCACATCCACTTTATGCTTTTGTCTTATCATTTTATTGGAAGCTACTATTTTGAGAGCTTTGAACATTAGGCCCTGGACACAAAGTATTTCTTCCTCAAATAAAAAAGACTGACATTTTTCATCTTTGTTATAATTTTTGTTTAGGACATCAATGTATGGAAAGACTGGAAAGAAGATGCATTTCAGAGCATCTATATTCCCATGACTGCTGGGGACCTAACAGTCTCAAGATTCCTGGCTTATTTTCTCTAAAGTTATTGCAGACCACTTTTGACTGGTTCCTGTGTGTTGAACTGATCCAAGAAAAGTGGATCATGAGGTTGGGAAAAGCTCTAAAATCCACCCTAGGGCATCTAGAAATTCATATCCTCTGGGAGCCTTGTGTCCCAGAGACCGCCATCTTAACTCAGTTATTTCCTCTACAATTATTACAGTGCAGTCATGCCCAGTTAGAGCATTGACAAGATGGAGGTACAACTGAAGAGTTAGACAAAATGTGAAACACAAGGAAAAGGAAGTGTGAAAAACAAAAAAAATTAACTTGGATGGTGTGATGTGGAGGTAAACTGTGTGCCATGGGGGGCACCTTATGACCCTTACCCTAGGATTCCATTTTACATAAGACCGCCCTCCTTGTGATCCTTACCCTAGGATTCCATTTTACATAAGACCGCCCTCCTTGTGACCCTTACCCTAGGATTCCATTTTACATAAGACCGCCCTCCTTGTGATCCTTACCCTAGGATTCCATTTTACATAAGACCGCCCTCCTTGTGACCCTTACCCTACGATTCTATTTTACATAAGACCACCCTCCTTGTGATCCCACCCTCCTTGTGATCCTTACCCTAGGATTCCATTTTACATAAGACCGCCCTCCTTGTGACCCTTACCCTAGGATTCTATTTTACAGAAAACCAGCCCTCCATGTGACCTTTTCCCTAAGATTCCATTTTATATAAGACCAGCCTACCTTATGACCCTTACCCTAGGATTCCATTTTACATTAGATCAACCCTGATCTTGCTGATCTGGTGAAAGAAACACTCTAGGAAGAATATTGCACTTTCGTTTACACAACATCTCTGTAAGCTTTATGAGAGAGTTCATCACTGTGCAGCAGACAAACTGAATTATATGACAATTTATAACAAAGACAGGGATTCCAACTTACCAAAAGTGCATTCTTAGACTATTTATAGTTCTGCCTTAACTGACAATCCAGCTAAATGCACCACTGGTTTAAACCAAGCCATAGACGTCAGCCTCCCCATTGACCATTGGAATATGAAACTCAAAAATTTCAGGCCTGAAGCCAATATGATGACAGACATGATGACTTACTAAGAAGCAGGTAAAGGCTTTTCTGGACTAGATCACTTATTATAAGAGTTTTATTCCACTTGGATGTCCCCGTACTGAGTTGACTAAGGTAGGTGCTTGAATCAAAGCTCAGTAATCTAAGTGCTAATGATGCTGCCCCACTTCCTAAAGCAGATTTTCATTCTGACAGGCACATCAGTGCTATTGTTGTGGGTGGTTCTTTCCTAGGAAGGTCATGAAGGGAAATGCATCCATTTGCTATCTGAGTTTGAAGCTGAAAACTTTGTAGAAGAATTTGTCTGTTGGGTAAAATGGATGCTTAGGATTTAGATGGGTCCTAGATGCTCTAGTCCATGCTGGTGTGAATGACTTGAGACGTACCTCCCTGGACTACATGAAAAGAGACATAGAGGAGCTCTCTGAGCATGTAGCCCAGGCCGGTATGACCCTGACCTTGAGTAGCATCGTACCCTCACCAAGAATGATGCCACAATATGAAGACAAGATGATCAATTACAACAATTGGTTTAAGTATTGGTGTCATTCAAAGGGGATCCAATGCCTGTCAGCCTGGGATGACATGCTCGACAAGCCACAATGCTTCGCTAGGGACGGCTTGCACCTGTCACCCCTGGGCTTTTGGATATTGGCAAAGGCTCTTGCCACCCCCATAGTGCCTTTTTTAGGCAAGGCTCAAAAGACAAACCCACCTCCATAGGTATCACAAGGGATAAGAAACTAAGAGTAATGCTACTCAACACCAGAAGTCTAACCCTCAAGATGCATGCACTCAAAACTCTCCTTAGCATGGAGAACATCGATATCTGTGCAGTAACAGAAACCTGGTTCAAGGCTCCCGAGAGCACCCCAGCACTACCAGGTTATACCTCATACTATGCTTTTTGGCACCAAAACTTGGACCGAACCACAAAAGGAGGGGGAGTATCAATATTCGTCAAAGATACCCACACCTCCTTGTTGGTGGCACAGCAGGAAGCATCAGAGACTATCCATGTGCAACTAACAGTGGGTAAAACTGCCTTCCAGTTTATAGCCTGCTACAGACCACCCTCCTAAACCCAGGAACCCCACTCGGCCTTCCTGAGAACACTGGAAATTATGAAGGTCTCTCCAAACACCATTATATTGGGCGACTTCAACTACCCAAACATAGACTGGGAGCATTACTCTAGCTCCAACACCGTAGCCCAAAGGTTCCTAGCATTTATAAACTCAAATGCTATGGAACAACTTGTTACCACTCCCACAAGAGGGGAAAACATACTGGACCTGATCATCACCAACATGGGGGCTCTATGCTCCAGACCAGACGTGTATCCCTCACGGGTAAGATCAGACCATAAACTAATCTCACTGGATATTCACATCCCAACCCCGCCCCCTGCCCAGAAAACCACAGTGAAAAACTTCTCTAAAGCAAATTTCATACTCCTCAAAACCAAGGTGGAATCCTTCAAAGCCCCCGGGCCTGTGGAAAATACGGCCCAGACCGCAGAATCCTTTATAAACGCATTCTATGAACACCTTCAGGAATGCATGGATCATGCAATCCCAAATAAAACCAAGACCCAATCCTCCAAAGGCAGGTGTCCTGTCTGGTGGACCCCAGCCATAAACAAACTGTACAATAGAAGGAGGAAGCTACTACATGATAGAGCAAAATCCCAAAAAGGGAAGGCATCTCTGATCAGTATTAGCAAAGAACTACGGGCACTCATAAAATTGTCTAAGGCCAGTTTCAAGAGAAAAAACTGCACAGGAAACTAAGGATAATCACAAGGCTTTCTTTAGTTATGTTAGGAACCTCGGTGGGAATTCCCAGATATGCTCAGAATTAGTCCAAAATGACAACAAATACACCAAACCCACAGACATTGCCAACATCCTAGCTGACAGGTTCAGCGCAAACTCCCCCCCCACCAAAAGGGCAAATATCTATCCCAGCAGAGTGCTGCCCCCCTGACATCTCAGATGCTCAGGTTAGAGCCGCCCTCTCCAAAGCAAAAAACACAGCATCAATGGGACCAGACGGTGTCCCGGGCTGCATCCTACATGAACTCCAAGAAGAGCTAAACCCAAACATAAGACTACTGTTCAATCTCAGCCTTACTACAGGATATGTACCCAAAGAGTGGCATACAGCAACAGTTGTTCCTTCTCCACAAAGGTGGTGCCTCAACAGATCCTGGAAACTATCGCCCCATAAGCCTGACTAGCTTGGTCTGCAAAGCTATGGAAAGGATTATCATGGACCTCATAAATAAAGATATTGGGGTCCTACATATACTGGATCCTACCCAGTTCGGCTTTGTTAAGGGCAGATCCTGCCTCTTAAACCTGGTCGATTTCTTTGAAACAGTCACCAAGGCCATTGACGAGGGGAAGGTGGTCCACACAGCCTACCTGGACCACGCAAAAGCCTTCGATACAATATCCCACTCGGGCATTATAGATAAGCTCACCAGCTTAAATATAAACCCTTATGTCTCTAGATGGGTTGCAAACTGGCTCAAGGACAGAACCCACATGGTTAGAATTGCTGGAGCCATGTCAGACTCCAAACCAGTTACAAGTGGCGTCCCACAAGGCTCAGTCCTGGGACCTCTCTTGTTCGGTATATATTTCTCAGAGGTACAGGCCAACACAGAAGGACTGTGGCTGACCATGTTCACAGATGACTGCAAACTAGGCACCATAATCGACTCTCCAGCCGACACAAGCATCCTACAAAAGGGCCTCATAGAAACAGACAACTGGTGCCAGAGCCATGGCCTCAAGCTAAACGCCAAAAAGTGCATAGTCATCCCCTTTGGCAAAAATAAAGTGCCCACAAATTACTACATAGGTGGTAATCCATTAAGTATGGAAGAAGTAATTAGGGACCTGGGGACCCAAGTTGATAGCAATCTTTCATTTGAAAACCACGTGGCCAAAGTGGTTAGAGAAACATTTTATATAGCCCACCTAATCATGAAGGGATTCACATCTAGATCAGGGGAGGTCATCGTGCCTCTTTACTCATCCCTCATCAGGCCCATAATTGAGTACAATTCCCCTTTTGGGATGTACCTTACCAGACACCTGCAGCAACTGGAAAGACCCCAAAAGTACCTCACCAAGAGGATCAAAGGGCTCAAACAGATGCCATATGCTGCCTGGTTAAAGAAACTCCAGCTCTACTCAGTGGCATACCGCCTGCTCAGAGGCGATCTGTGCCAGACGTATAAAGCCATGTCCAACCTGGAATTAATGGACATGCTGCACCTCAGAAAATCCAAATCCCATCGAGCTACACGTTCGAGAGACTTGAACCTCAGCACTGAAATAAATACGACATGCTGGAGGGACAGATTCATAACTCAGAGGCTCCCTTCACTCTGGAATAAAATCCCAGTCCAGGTTAGGCAGAGTCCCTCATTGACTCTCTTCAAGAGGAATCTTGATGAGTGGATGGGAGAACGTAGGTTTACCCCAGGTATCACTTCTGTGTCACTGTTAGACAGAGGCACAGTATACTAACCTCAAAAAAGGGCATAGCAAAATTCATTTAAAATGGGTGGCGAAAGCCAAACACACTCTGGCTAGGCTTATAAATGCCCTAGAGCAGATAGCCTAGTATGAACCTATGAACCTATAAAAATATTACCCAGTGGGCTGAGCTTTCCATCTCATTACAGTCTATGTTCTGCTTGTATCAGTGTCCCACAATGAGAACAAAGATGTTTGGGACATTCACTGGATCTTCATTCTGTAGCCCTTCCACATAATGATGCAACACTGAGTTCAAGCCCAGAACACTGGTGCCCTATCCTGAGCCCACTGCCTACATGACTGTCATGGTCATTCATTCCCCTGGGTCTGCACACGAGGGGAAAATATGTAACATGAGGATTGATAGGGCTTGGTGTGTGAGAGAGAGTTTGCTCTGGACTTTGGGTCAGAAACTTTTACCGGCAGGTATAGCAGTGTGTCATCTAGTGTAATTATTGGGTAGAATATGAGTAGAATGTTTAAAACACAGACTGAACTATGCTGACAGCCAATGGTTACAGGACCAGAGTGTAAGAGCATGTATGTTATTCTTACTGGCAAATCAGAGATTATGAAATATGTTCTTACTAGAAAGGCCAAGAAGGCTAAGCCAAAAAACTATGTACGTTAAACAAAGAAAATATGTACACACACACACACACACACACACACACACACACACACACACACACACACACACACACACACACACACACACACACACACACACACAAACACATATCACAAACAATTTAAGAGTAAGAAAATGTAAAAGAAATCTTAGTAGTGCTAGGAAACAGCTGCTCATTGTAACTTGTAGGTGGAACCACAAAAGTGTAAGACACTCTAAATCGTACAAGTTTGCTGAATTACTTCCTCATTAGGACTGCAGTGGGATGATGCAGCTATACTAATATATATGTTTTAATCAGGCAAACAAAGGTGACAAATACTGCACACACACACACACACACACACACACACACACACACACACACACACACACACACACACACACACATATATATATATATATATATATATATATATATATATATATATATATATATGTACATTTTTTTTTTCTGTACAGGGCATGTAATTACCTTGACTGTACTATAGCTAGTCCTCATTTCAGGTATTTTCCAGCATGATACTTATTTCCATATTTTAATGGGTGGGTTAGCACCCTTTAAAGAGCCAAATTAACTGCACCATGAATAATCTCAGTTTACTGAGGTGTTGGCTGCATCATGAATAATCTCAGTTTACTGAGGTGCTGGCTGCACCATGAATAATCTCAGTTTACTGAGGTGTTGGTTGCACCATGAATAATCTCAGTTTACTGAGGTGTTGGCTGCATCATGAATAATCTCAGTTTACTGAGGTGCTGGCTGTACCATGAATAATCTCAGTTTACTGAGGTGCTGGCTGCACCATGAATAATCTCAGTTTACTGAGGTGCTGGCTGGACCATGAATAATCTCAGTTTGCTGAGGTGCTGGCTGGAACATGAATAATTTCAGTTTACTGAGGTGTTGGCTGCACCATGAATAATCTCAGTTTACTGAGGTGCTGGCTGGACCATGAATAATCTCAGTTTACTGAGGTGTTGGCTGGACCAGGAATAATCTCAGTTTACTGAGGTGCTAGCTGGACCATGAATAATCTCAGTTTACTGAGGTGCTGGCTGGGCTATGAATAATCTCAGTTTACTGAGGTGCTGGCTGGACTATGAATAATCTCAGTTTACTGAGGTGTTGGCTGTACCATGAAATATCTCGGTTTACTGAGGTATTGGCTGGATCATGCTACACTCCAACACTCAGGTGGTAAAATTTCATGCCAGTATTGTCAGATATACACCGAATAAAATTTAATCTCAAAAGTGGATTCAGCAGCCTTGCTCCATAACTCTCTTGTTATTAGCTTTATGGCCTCACAAACCTACTGGGACATATGTTAAATCATTTTTGGGTCAAACCCTTTTTTTTTAACATTCATTAACTGAGTAAACCTGTTAGGCACATGCATATTTTAAGAACTAGCTGGAAAACACTGTCAGGTTAAGCAATTTGCTCAGAGTCACATAGACATGGAGAATGAAGGAAAAACAGGATACAGGATGAAGCTTATTGGCAGCTAACAACCTTACTCCTGTGCTCTAAATGGCCAGGCTTTGTTGTTACCCACTTGCAAAACTGTTTATAAAGTAAAAAAGGTGAGCATTCACCTTCCAAACCTGGTTTGCCAGAGTGGTTTGAACATCTGACTATCCATTTCAAGTGGCCAAGGTTCCATAGGAACAAACACATGTAGGAAAAATACTACAAATGTGATCACAGGAACCATAATATGCATAGCCATTTGCACCTTTGAGAAGACACGCAGCTTAAAAAAATCCTGCCAGAAGCACTTAATAGGGCTCACCTCCCAAACTGAGCAGGTTTGAACTTTATAAATCCAGTGTAAATCTGTGGAGCTGCTGGTTTTGTGAAGAAATAGGAGGTGATATAGGACTGGGTCTTTCATGGCTCAAATGTCACCAAAGAGCAACTGATTGGCTGCTAAGTGTAAGGAAACCTGTGCTAATCTATTCATATAGTTGAAGGATTTAATGCTTTAATTTCCTTGATAAAAAATCATTGAGGTCTTTCCAGTTGTATTAGATGCTTGAATTTGGAGATACCAAACAGGGCATTGTGTTCAGTGATGGGACGAATAAGCTGATCCATTTGGATCTTAAAGATATTCCCTTGGAAATTAACTGCACAAGAAAGCAAGACTTCCTGGCTATGGTGGAAATAATGATTGAATGAGACAGAGCTGTTGACATAAGTTCCCAGGTATCTGTCTGAAAAGAAGCACCACTTCTAACATATGAGGTGGTAACTGTCCAGAACCTCTGTAACATTTTCAAAGAATGTTATTAGTTTCTGGAGACAGAATTTGCTCTTCAAAAAACCAAACTGATCCTTTAAGTTGCCTGTGTCTATATAAATGAGTTCTACTATTGTACATTCCATAGCTTTGCATATATGGGTGGTGTGAGGGTGATGGACCAATAATTACCTGGGTCTCTACAGGGACCACCCTTCTGTTGGGGAGTCACAGTGGCTGTTCTGCAGGTATCAGGCACAACACCTGTGTACAGGCTGATGCTGAACAGTTTAAGTACAGAGTCTCAGATAGTACATTTCCTGCCAGTTGTTTGAAAATGTCCCAGTTCATTTTTTTTCTGGATTGAACTGTTTGTCCTGGCTATACTCCTTCATACAGTAGTGATTGAAAATACACACTTGTTATTTTTATTTATATTCTGTAGATGTAGTTTGTAATCCCATTAATGTTTGCCAGAGTGTGATTTATTACAGGACGTTATCATGTCTTATTTGTGTAGTTTGTTCAATTTTGTTGTGACATGACACTGTCCTGGGAGGAAATACATGTGACATATTATTGTTTAGTAACAAATGTCAGAATATCATCTATCTACAAGGGAGCAGTAAGGCATTAAGATGCATGCAGTGCATGTTGAGGTCTCATAGCCTCTGCCCATGACTGTCATTTCATTTTGACTCTATGGTATGAAGTACGGGGGTCTGCAACAATACTCACCTCCCCAGGAGGACAGGAAAGTGCAACAGGCATATGAAACAGTTTATGGCAATTCTGACAGAGTGATATAATAGGTCTGTGATGCATGTATATTGCTGTCTCACTGAGAAGGTTCCAGAATTCTGAATAACAGAAAGAATCATCCAAAAAACAAATATACAGTAAATAAAACTAAGTGGAAATTCCCTTGAAGACACAGTATTCGGCTCCTCTTCAAAGGGGTTGACTGTTGACGTCTTGGACTCATTTCATAAGACTTAATTTTTTTCCCAATCCTCTTATAGTTATACTAAAATGATTGAGGAAGTAAAATCAATAAACCAAGACTTAGGTACGTGGGATCACTTTTTAAATGGAGTGTTTAGTTGACTCATACAATTCCATCCCCGAGAACTCCTAACGTACCAAAACATATTATCTAAAACAAATAATTTTATTGCTTTAAAGGAATGTGAGAAGTGCATACAAGTACAGCTGTGAATTACACTACCAGATGTTAGTTTATTTTGGCATGTAGTTCTCCTAGTTAATCTGACATCTGTGTTTGTATTTATCATTATATATCATTATTGCTAATGTTTTTTGAGCAGCAAAATTGTGCCCTAATTATTTTTGCTGACTTACAACACTTGGTTCACTGGCTTAGTTCCCGGCTGGTGAGTCTTTGATATGGAGTTTTCATTTAATTTCTGTGTCCTTGTGGATTTTTTTCTGGTTGCTTCAAGTTTCTAAAGATATGTCATTTGGTAATGAGGGATTCTCCAAACTATTCACATGCATTTGTTTGGCATGTGATTGAATGCGAGCATGCAATGAACAGGCATCCCTTCCAGGAGTGGCTCTCGATCTTGCATTGATTGCTTGCATGGATATTCTCTAACTCCCACGCCCCCACACTGAAACGGAAAAAGCAGGTCTTAGAGAATGACTGGATAAATAGGGATGCATTATTCTGTTTCTGCCTTAGATAGTAACAGTAAGAAAATAAATTGATTTACAGTCTCTATAGCATCTTACATTTGTTCAATTTGAATTTATTTCATCAGGAGCATTATTTACTTTGTTATCTCTGATCACTTAAATGATTTACAGCTTTAATAAAAGGACATGATTGAAGGATAGGAGTATTTTGCTAAATCAAGGGTTGTGGTTAACTGCAGCCATTAGATGTTCAAGCTACCATGTTACACAATATGGCAAATTATGCACTGTAAAAAGCAGTACACTAAACTAACCACAGAATTTTTATGAAATATATGCCTTTGTTTTTTTATGCATATGTATTGATAATGATATGTAAATATATGAGAGC
>NC_056733.1:975668977-975713977 GCF_019279795.1 Protopterus annectens | reverse complement strand
GGTCACTCTTAAGGAGGAATATCATTTTTCCTGTTGTTAACCAGGTTGGTGTCTCTTCAGGGTGCATAAAGATGTTAATACTTTTAGCCAGAACTTAGGTACTGCATTTGGGCCTTTGGTTTTCCAATTAGAAGCTTTTCTTAATTTTGTTTCAATTGTTTTGGCCATTACTTCATCCCATTTCATATCCTGTACATTTGAACTTTTTATTCTTTCTTTTACTTCTTCTATCCATTCAGCATCTTTATGTTCCACAGGATCTTCATAGATATTTCTCCAAATTGTGTCCATTTCTTCTTTTGTGTGGTATTTCTGTTTCTTTTGCTTTGTTTCCCAATTCTCTTTAAAACTTTTTTAGGGCCTTTATCATCAATGAATTGCTTATTTTGTACTTTTCCTTTATATTTATCTGCTTATCTTCTAAGTTTTTTAGCCTGTGCTGAGATTTTTAGCTTGTTATTTGCGATAGTGAATGATAGATCCTGGTCTGTTCTAATACTGCATGTTGCTATTATCACATCTACCTTTATAAGTATTTTTGTTGATCTGTTCCCTCTTCTATCCTCTTCTAACAGTGACACTTCTTGTTTTAATTCCTTTATAGTTTTCTCTATTCGATACTTCCATGATGGCATTTGATTTCTCCCCTTCCTTTCCCTCACTAACCCTGTGTTTTTGTGGTAAGACTTTATCTGCTATTAATTTAGCTGCATAGTAATATATCCTATTTACTTCTGGTATGACACATACATTTCTGTTAATAGTTTGATTTCTGTGTTCAATTGTTTTATCATACTTCTGACATTTTGGGTCTTAATGACTTTCTGTAATCTGTTTCTTTCATTGATCTTAATATGTCTGTCCATCTCCATTAAATCAAGCAACTCTTTTCTTAGATCATTTTCTTCTAAATTAAGGGCACATTCTTTGTTCTCCTTTTCCCACTGGCATTCTACAGAAAGTTCCAGAACATCTTCATATGACATATTTTCTTCATCTGCATCCTTCATCATCCATAGCTCTTTCATATGGGAATTCACTGGCCTATCACTTCACAAAATTGGAGTTGCCACTGTTTTCTGTTCCTTCCCTTACAGTGCAACTCAAACTGAACTTTTGTATGGTTTTCTACTGAGGGCTCCAACGTATCTTCATGTGGCAACTGATTAGATGCTTTTCAGTCCACCTGTTTCTCCTTAATTTGGAGACCCACTGTTCCATCATGCTGTGACATTACCAGAGTTGTATTTTCTACACTAAATCCTCCACTTCACAGGTGATCCATAACTTCAGTTTCTATTTCTTTAACTTCATTACTAATCATCATTTCTACTTTCTCACTTTGTTTTCTTAGTTTTTATGTTTTACAATTTTCCACATCTGGCTGTCTTTGCCTGTACTTCTCTTCAAATATTTTTGGTGCTGTTTTTTTGTAGATTCATTTTGCTTTCTCCTTCACATAAATAGTGTACCATATTAAATCTTTTTTTCTTTCCATGTCCATATTTCTTCTTCAGATGTCTCCTGCTCCTCCTGTTTCTCCTTACTTTGGGGACTAGTTGTTCCATTATGCTGTGGTATAACCTGTGTTAGACTTTCTACACTAAATCCTTCACTTCACAGGCACTCCATAACTTCAGCTTCTATTTCTTTATTTTCTACATTATTAGTCCTCTGTTCTATGTTCCCGTTTGTGATATTATTTTTTGTATTGTGAAATTTTCCATAACTGGGTGCCTTTGCCTATATTTCTCTTCAAATATCTTTGGAGCTACTGTTTTTGTATTGATTAGTTTGGCTTTCTCCTTTGCATAAATATTATACCAAATCAGATCTTTCTTTCTTTCCCATGTCCATGTTTCTTTTTTATACCTTTCCAAAATCTCTTGTTTTTTGTTATTTATATTTTCACACTTCCTCAGTCACTTCTTTTTTCAAATGGCTCAAGGTTTCTTGGTCTATATATTACTTTTGATGAATATGTTATATTAACGAACACAAATTTGCATTTGAAGATTTTGACAGTGTTTCTTGCACAGGTGTTTTTTCTTTCCTCTAATTTCTCTCTTAATCTTTTTGAATATCATCTATCTGCAAATTCTGGGCTACTTGCATAATAGTAGCAATACATAATTTCTTTCTTATCCTGAATAGTCCACTCTATCATCTTTATGGCTTTTTTTTGGCCTGCCAGTTTTTGTGGTATTTGTAAACTGATACTTCCATCAACGACCAGGGGGCCGTCCTCCATACTCACAATGAAAGAGCTCTCATTAGAGGTAAGTGCCAGGGAGTTTACAGGATAGGTAGCGTTGGTGTGTGTGTGTGTGTGTGTGTGTGTGTGTGTGTGTGTGTGTGTGTGTGTGTGTGTGTGTGTGTGTGAATGTGTGCGTGTGTGTGTGTGTGTGTGTGTGTGTGTGTGTGTGTGTGTGTGTGTGTGTGTGTGTGTGTGTGTGTTTGGATGTAAATATGTATGATGGTAAATGAATGAAGGGATGTTTGTGTTAATGCAGTCCATCTGCAAACAGCAGTGATTACCATAATGGTAGCAGAAAAGGCACTGTTATTGCTTGCAGTAATCACTGAGTTATTCAGAGATATGCAAATTAGATTATTGAGGTCTTTCATCATTGTGACTAATATATATCTCTGAACCCCTGGTTTATGTAATCATGTTAAAAGGCCCTTTTTACTGCAGCCTTACTGTTGCAGCCAGGCCTATTTCTGAGTCCTCACTCAGGGTCCTTAGGGGTATTTTATTCATAGGTTCATGGGTTCATAGGATAATACTTGGCTACTGGCCTGGAGGCCCTTATAAGCCTAGCCAAGAATTTCGCCCATGTTCCCACAAAGTCAGCACCTGTTTCTCCTGTCCAGCAGGGAGACAGGTGGTATTCCAGGGGTGTATTTTCTGCTTCCCATCTAGTTGAACAGGTTCCTCTTAAAGAGAGCTAGTGAGGTACTCTGCTTGACATGGAGAGGGAGTCTATTCCACAGATGGGGGAGTCTTTGGGACACAAATTTATCCTGCCAACAAGTTATATTAACGTCACAGACCAGGTTGAGGCCTTGCGTGTGGGTTGTGTGAATGGAGTATGACTTACGGATATGCAGCAACTCCATCAGAGCTGGTCTGAGATGGCTTGTATTGCAGACACAAGTCACTTCTGAGCAGTCTGCATGAGACTGACAAGATGGACAGGGCTTTTAGCCTATCTGTATAGGATAGGTGTTTGAGACCCTGGATTTTCCTGGTCAGGAACCTCTGTGGTCTCTCCAGCTGCTGCAGGTGCTCTGCGAGGTACATGTCGAATGGGGAATTGTACTCGATAATGGGTCTGATAAGGGAGGAGTACAGGGATGTCATGACCTCCTTGTTCCTGGATGAAATACCCTTACTTATGAGGTGGGCCATGTAGAAAGCCTTCTGTACAATGGAGGCAACATGGTGGTCAAAAGACAGGTTGCTATCAACCTAGGTGCCCATTTGTGAGAAGAATATTTAATTTATAATGACTTGAGTGGTCTCAGTTACTTCCACATCCTGATTTAAAAATAAGAATGAATACGCATTTTTTTTTTTAATTTGGAGCCTTTCTCCCTGGACCTTCACTGAAAATTGGCTCCTACTCAGTCCGATTTACAAAGTAATGAAATGTCAATAAACGAATAAGTATCTTTGTCATTTCCTAAAAACGTTGAAGCAGGATTCCTGAACGGAGAAGCTGATATTGTAGAAATGAATGATATTATCCTTAACAGACTACATTTGGTCTCCTAGTCTACTTACATAAATATAAAGCTTATTGCATGACAATTTCTATTAGTAAAGTTTAAAAAGGATGATTTGCTTGTATATATGAATCTGATTTTATTCATTTGACAAAGGCATTGGTATGATGAATTGTGCCATCCTAGTTGGATTTCATACCATTTGTTCAAGATGTTTTGATTAACATTGTGTCTGGCATTTTATTCACTTGATGCTGAGCTTGTTTGATAGTAGATCACCAGCGTTTGGACAGTTAAATTCCTTAACGAATTTCTTTTCATTTATTTTTGCAACCAGATGTTTCCTGAGGACATCATTTTATTTTGCAGGAGATGTAAGTGAACTCTTATAATACTATATTCAATACCATTAATGTGAAATATTTTATTTACAGTTTCTATTCCTGAGTTATCTTGGCTTGGTAATAAGACAGCGACAGTGTATCACATTGGATCAGCAGTGAAAGGAGGCCTGGCCTGGAATTTGGGATACGCCTCGTGGATATTTAAACCATATTCAGCAATAAATGCCAATATCTGCCAAGCAGATGACAACTTCTAAATCATAGATTTTAGCATGAAGGAGTATTTAACTGGAAGATTTAAACTTAAAGCCTGGGAAGTTTAGGTTTAAGGAGTAGGTGGGTTAGGGAAAGAAAAGACAGTCAATGTTAAGAAGCGATCAGGGAATCTTGGTTTAGAGAGTGGAAGCAAAGTTTTAGGGTTAGGGAATGATAAAGAGAGATCTGAGTGTAGTCGGTGGGGAGAGTCTTAGGGTTAGGGAGCTATTGGGGAATTTAGGTTTATGGGTCTGGGAGTCTTTGAGTTAGAGTATGATCATACGATTCAGGTGTTGGAAGCAGGAAGGTAATTTAAAGGTTAGACTTGGTTCTATAAGAGCTGTGTAGTTTTGTAGGATTAAGTTGTGAAAGGATTATGTAAGTTTTCAAGATCAGGAGAGTTACAAGTAGAGCATTTGCCATTTTAGTTTGTTAGATGGGATTCTGGTTGTATTCAGTAATTGGTGATTCATAACATTTTCACTGATATTAGTGGGTTGGGTTTGGATGATACAGACAGTATATATTTATATAAGTTCTATGTAAAAAGTAGTATAGTGTGGTGGATCTTTTCTTGCTATTTTTTTAATTTATTTACTGGCTATTTCCGACTGGGTTTAGACAAAAAAAACTTTCAGCAGAGGCCCAGTGAAGGGTTAGATGAAGGCAGGGTGGTTCATACAGCCTACCTTGATCTGGCCAAGGCATTTGATACCATTCCCCACTCAGGAATCATAGAAAAACTCACTAAGCTTGGCATCAACCCCTATATCACTAGGTGGGTTGCAAACTGGCTCACAGATAGAACCCACAGTGAGAAAGTAGCTGACGCCAAATCAGACTGCCAATTAGTCACGAGTGGAGTCCCACAGGGTTTGGTCCTGGGTCCTCTCCTGTTTGGTATCTAGTTCTCTGAAGTCCAGGCCAACATGAAGGGTTTCTGGCTGACAAAGTTCGCAGACGATTGCAAGTTGGGAGCTATTATTAACTCCCCAAGTGATGCTGACATCCTACAGAAAGGCCTCATTGTGACCAGCAACTGGTGTCAGAACCATGGCCTTAAGCTCAATACCAAAGAATGTCTCATCATCCCCTTTGGGAAAAACCTGGTTCCCATGAATTACCACACTGACGGTAGTCTACTGAACACAGAAGAAGTTATATGAGATCTGTGAACACAGGTTGACAGCAACCTCTCTTCTGATCACCACATTGCCACTGTGGTCAGAAAGTCCTTCTATGTGGCACATCTCATTACTAAGGGTTTTGCATACACGAAGAAAGAGTTCATTGTCTCCCTCTACTCTTCCCTCATTAGGCCACTCATCGAGTACAATGCCCCATTTGACATGTACCTCACTAGATACCTGAAACAACTGGAGAGGCTGCAAAAGTACCTCACAAAGAGGATCCTAGGCCTTAAACACTTGTCCTATATGGACAGACTCAAAAAACTCCAACTATTCTCTGTCTCATATCGCCTACTTAGAGTCGATCTCTGCTTGACTTACAAAGCCATGTCTGACCCAGCTCTGTTAGAAATGCTACATCTAAAGAAATCCCAAACCCTCCACACCACACACACCAGAGACCTCAACCTCATTACCACAATTAACAGAACATGCTGGAGGGACAGGACAGCACCTCGCTGACCCTCTTCAAGAGAAATTTTGATGAGTGGATGGGAAACAGAAAATTCAGCCAGGAGATAACACCAGTGGATCTACTTGACAGAGGCACTGGGAACTAAGGTCAGGTGGCACTATGCCAGGGTGATCCAATGGCTAGACTTGTAAAGGCCCCAGGGCTATTAGCCTAGTACACACCTATGAACCTATGAATCTAAAAGCCCCAACATATTACAAACATTTTAAACAAAATGCCTCTGTGGTATTTGGTTTTTGAATAGCATTTCTTTTCCAGCATTTTTAAACAGACAGACATTCAATAATATACATGAACACACATTAAATAATATACATCTAAATATACATTAGGTGCAGTTGTGCAGTGGTGCAGTGGTTAACATAGTTGCTTCACAGCAAGAGGTTCTCCGGTTTGATTGTGGGCTAGGGTGCCTTCTGTGTGGAGTCTACATGTCCTCCCTGTGTTCTCGTGGATTTCCTCCAGGTATTCCAGTTTCCTCCCACATTCCAAAGACAGTGTCTGAAGTGTTTCTCCCCGTGCCTCCCCTGAAAATAGCCTGTGTCCTAGTCGGACTTTCCTGGTCAACAAATAATAAATAAAATAAATAAATTAATAATTACATATACTTTTACTAATTAGATTACATATATATGAAACAGGCCACTTTTACTGTATAAAAGATATTTAGGCAAGAGTAGATGTTGAACACTGAATATTTGAAAAGCTGTATTAGTGGGTTTGTCAGACAGAAAATAGATCATCTGATTAGTACATAGAAATTAAAAAAAAAATGAAGGTGAAGGAATGAACTAGATGGGACATAAAATGCTAATACTGTAGTTAAGGTGAGTTATAAGCAGGTCCATAGTTTATTTTATATATATATATATATATATATATATATATATATATATATATATATATATATATATATATATATATATATAGGAACACTTTATAATCCCGAAATTCTGAAATACCGAATATCAGAATCTTGAGATCATAAAGCCGAAGGCTGACAATACCAAAACACCAGAAGCGCGAAATTCAAAATCTCGAAGTTCGGAGATTTTGAATTAGCGCTTCTAGTGTTGCTCTGTATGAAGGGATAGGTGGAGATTCAGGTAAGTATTTTTGTTTAAGGGTTTTGTTTAGGGGATTTAGAGTGTGTCAGTGTGTTGTGTTACCATGATGTGCAAGGGGAATGTAGCTTGTATGGTGTTGTTTTTGTGTGTGTCTGTGTAGTGCAACCTTGGAATTAGAATATTTAAGTGGGGGAGCACAGCCCCCCACATGGGGGGTGCAGGGGGGCTTGCCCCCCTGCTTGTTTGTAGTGTAGGTTCATGTGTTTTTGTGGGGGGGGGGTTGTGTGTATGTGCATGTGAGTATGTAGTATTCGGGATTTCAAAATTCGCACTTCTGGGGATTCGGTATTGTAAACTTTCGGCTTTATGATTTCGAGATTCTGAAATTCGGTATTTCAGAATTTCGGGATTATAAAGTGAATAGAGCAAACGCGAAAGTGCTTTTCACCGAAGAAGCACTTTCACGTAAGTATGCCTGTTGCCGAGGCTGTACTACGGTGGGGGTAAGGGAAATTTCCCTTTTCCCCACTGTACTGCAGTCTCGGAGGGAGAATATTAAAGTAGGGGTGTAGGGGCACAGCACGGGTGCAGGGGGCAATGCCTCCCTGCTGAAATGTAAATGTAGTGTTTTTTTTTTTTGTAACATGCTTTAACGAAAGCGTTTTTTTGATGAAAGCGCTTTTGTTAAAGTGTGTTCGGTTATTATGGATTCGGACATTTGCTCATTCGAGCAAATGTCCTAGAACCATATATATATATATATATATATATATATATATATATATATATATATATATATATATATATATATATATATATATATATATATATATATATATATATATATATATATATATATATGGCTATCATAAGGTTATATTGGAGGTATAAAGATGGGGAGAGTAAGCAGTGTCACAAAACTGTGTATATGGTAAGTCAAAGTCAAGTCAAGTCAAATAAAACATTATTGTCATTCAGAACTACACCACAGCGTAGCTGAACGAAATTGCGGTGCTTTGTTCCCAGTGCAAAAACATACATATAGAGAAGAAGAAGAAGAAGAAAATAAAATAAAAGTAAAAATAGAATAAAATAATAAGATAATAACCAGACACATTTTACATATAAATAGAAGTGAGTACCAACACGTGCATGACATTACTATAACATAAGAACTAAGCAGCATATGGACTGGTCAGCATGAATATTGCATGGTGTGATTTATATTGCACTTCATAGACCCTACAGAATGTAAGGTGAGAACCAAAATTAAATATACTGATCAGTTAGTTATTGCACATGAAAACACTTAATACTTGTAGTGCAACAAAGCCTAGATATGTAGGTATCTGTACAGTCAGATAAACAGCATAACTATGTGGTAGGAGGGGAAGAATGCATGGACAGTCACCTGGCTTGTTTTTCACAAGAGTTCAGTAGTCTGATGGAGAGAGGAAAGAAACTGTTGTTAAGTCTAGAAGTCCTACAGTGCATACGTCTCTATCGGGTCGATATTATTTAAATGAGATTTCTAACTTCGAATACCATATGGCCGACACCATATGGTCGAAGTTAGAAAACTTCAAATTCATAAAAAAAAAAAAAAAAAAAGACTAAACTCTAAACTAAGGGTTGTAGGCGGGGGGCAAGCCCCCCTGCAGCCCCCACACCCTTGCTCTTTAAATATAAGAACTCAGAGACCGCACTATAATGCGGTAAAGAGAAGACTTCCCTTTACTGCACTGTAGCGTAATCTCAGAGTTGGTTTATTTAAAGAGCGGGGAGTGTGGGGGGTGCAGGGAGGCTTGCCCCCCTGCTTAGTTGATCTGTTTTTTTTGTTTTTTTTTTTTCGTATTCGAAGTTTTCTCATTTTGACCATATGGTGTCAGCCATATGGTATTCGAAGTTATAAATCTTCATTTAAATAATATAGACCCGTCTGTATCTCCTACCTGAGGAGAGGTGGGAGAAAATACCATTTGCAGGATGCAAAGGATCACTGGATATCTTCCTGGCTCTACTGATGCAACATGATTCATGTAGATCTTCCAGAGGTGCAAGAGAGGAACCAATGATTTTCTCTGCTTCCCTTACAACTCACCTAAGAGTCTTTATGATCAGAGGTGTTGCAGTCCTTATACCACACCATGATATTCTTGGTAAGTACACTTTCAATGGTACCCTTATAAAAGTTTGGTGGATGGTCTTCGATAGTTTTGCCTCCCTCAGTTTTATTAGGAAGTGCAATCATTGCTGAGCTTTTTTGACCACATAAGTTTCATGGACTGACCAGGACAGGTCCTCAATGATATGTACTCCCAAAAACTTTGTATTTTTGACCCTTTTCACTGTCATCCATTTCATCTCTAGATGTTGGTGTGGTTCTTGAAACCTTCTGAAATCCACAATCAGTTCCTTAGTCCTGCTGACATTCAGCGCTAAGTTGTTATGGTCACACCAGCCCAACAGATGTTCGATCTTGTTCCTGTAGGCTGTCTCATATCCATCTCTCACCAGGCCTATGCCTGTGGTGTCATCCGCAAATTTGATGATTTTATTGGACTCGTGTCTGGCTACGCAGTCATGTGACAGCAAGGTGAATAGCCAAGGACTTAAGACGCACCCCTGTGGTACTCCTGTATTCAGGGTTATGCTTTTGGAACTGTTTCTGCCCACAAAAACCTTTTGAGGCCTTCCTGTGAGGAAGCTTAGAATCCGGTTATGTAAGTGTGAGTTGATGCCCAACTGTAATAGTTTCATTATCAGATTCTGAGGGATGCCAGTACTGAAGGCAGAACTGAAGTCTATGAACAGTAGTCTTGCATAGCAGTTCTTGCCTTCCAAGTCAGTCAAAGTTGCATGGACTGCTAGGGAGAGTTTCTCCCTGTATCTGGCAGAGACTAATAAAACTATTCAGGTACTTGTGAATACAAGTTGTGTGGCATGGTATTCTGAATGATGAGAAACGGTCTGATGATATGACGAAGTTAATAGTAACATTTATCCTGGAGATGTACAGGAGCAGATCCATGGATATGACAGGTGAAGTTTTAGTTGTGTTTTACATGAGTGTGCATGTTGAAAGGATACCAGTGATAGGGGGATGCGGTTCCATAGTTTAGCTACACTATTTGAATATAGGAAGTCATTTGTGGTATTAGATGGTTTGATTATAGTACTTGGTGATTGTTCTCTAGATTGTACAATTCTTTTTGGGGAGTAGAGTTGTAGTAAGTTCTTAGGGGATGGGAAATGTTCTGCCTTGCAGAGAAGCCTGTGTATTGTAGTTACCTGAGAAAGAGCTAGGTGATGTGGTAGGTCTAACCAGTTTAACTCTCTGAAGGCTAGGCAGTGGGGTATTCTATTGTTATAGTTTACTGCATATCTGGCTATTTCATTTTAATGTTGCTCTGGTTTGGACAGTTGCAGTACTTGAAGTTTAGTGAAGACTAGAGCAGCACAGAGGGCAGATGGCAATGACAAACGTAGTGGCTGTACATCTGGCTATGGCGGTGAGGCAGGTTTCTACTCTGTAAAATGTACTTAGTGTTTGATGATTTTTTTAAACACATGATATATGATTGCCGAGCTTCAACAAGTCATCTGCGATCACACCCAGTAATTTTGTGGGGTTTGCTTGTTTTATCATGGTGTTGCTACCAGAAATGATAGTGAATAGTGTTGTTTCGGTAGGGATGTGTTTCCAGGTGAAAAGCATTAATTTAATTTTTTTTTTAGGGTTTAGGGATAGTTAGGAATTATTTTGCCATGTTTCAATCGATATGAAGAATTGTTGTGTAAGGTGCTGGAGTTTAGAGACAGACTTGGCAGAGGAGATTAAGATCAAGTCATCAACATATTAAACTATTTCACCATTTTATGTAGCAGTGCAATGGTCACTGATGAGTACATTAACGTATGGGGCCTAGTATGGGACACCGATACTTACTGACGAGAAGGTGGAGAAATCATTTTTACTGGCTGTGCTCAGTTTGAGAGGTAACTGTGGAACCACTGCTGTGAAAATTCAGTGATCCCTAAGGATGTGAGTTTATATAAGAGCTTCTGGTGGGACATGGTATCAAAAGCTCTTGATAAGTCAAGGAAGATGATAGAGGTTAGGCTTCCAGCACTTCAGAGTAGGGCTGGGATAGGGACAGAAGCCATATTGGGTTGAAGACAAAAGCTGGTAATCTTTTAGATAGTTCAGAAGTTGCTTATGAATACATTTTTCTATTATTTTTTGATAGGGAAGATAAAATGGCTGTTGGCCTATAGTCTGAAAGATCTGTATTGATTCCCCTCTTGTGCAGTGGAATACTGAATATTTTTTCCCCATAGTGAGGAGAGTTTTTCATATGGATTGATTTATCACAATTGAAATTGAATATACAATATTTTAAGAAATTCAAGAGGTAGATCATCAGTGATAGTTTTAAAAGGCTTTAATTTTGAGGTATTTTTGATGGGAACTGTCTGAAAGGAGAAATTCTACATGCAGTAATTTGACTGAGTGGGGACTTGAAGAGTTTGATTAGTATCTTGCGTGGTTAATGACTCTACCAGCTGTATAAAGTGGGGTTTGAATTGCTTGGCTATGGTATCATTTTGTTTCTGTGTGTTTGGTGTTGCCTGTGCAGCTTGTCCAGGATTTAATAATTTATTGACTGAGGCCCAGAACAGTTTTGAATTTTAAGTGTGTATCTTTTGATTGTGTGAGCAGTAGGCTTTCTTATCTTTCCTAATAAGTTGTATTGTTAGGTTTCTTAGTTCTCTATATGCTAATAAACCAGGAGTTGTTTTATTTTTTTTTTTTTGTCCAGACCTTCTATGCATTATCTTTTTGTTTCATGGGTTGTTTAGTTGCTAAGGACAGCCATGAGGCAGAGTTGGCTGTGAGTCTTTTTATTCTGATGGGGGGGGGGGTAGTGTATTTAGAACATCTAGGAAGATTTTGTTGAACTCAGAGAGACAGCATCGTCTATGGGGAGAGTCTTTAGTGACACCCAGTTAAGGAGTTGTAGTGTATTAATACAAGTGTCATCATGAAAAGTAGTATGTTTTCTTACCAGGCTGTAATGATGTGTTTTAGGGTTGTGCTATGGTACCTTATGGTGTATAGTGGTAAGTGGTCACTTAGGCTGTCTGACAGAGTTCCACGGGATGATGTTTTATTTGAAAAGGATATTAAGATCCAGTCAAGGGTTAATTGTCTGTCTGTGCCTTTATTATATGTGGTTAGTGTGGTTATATGTTTGGTAGACTTGTGCAGATGTATATTATTGGCTGGATTTTTATATTGTATGGTTTGCCAGTAAATAGTAACATCACCCAATATTATTGTTTCATGATGGATTTTTGAGGAGGCCCAGCAGAGAATATCTTCCAGTGTTTTACCACTGTTACCTGGGGTATGTATATGCCCATGACAATTACTGTTTTGTGAGTGTTTACTTTTAGCATGGCTAAAGAAAGTTGTTAAGGTATGGGAGAAAAGGAAGCTGTCTAGTGTGTTTTTGTAGAAAATAGCACCACCATTACATTTTTTGTTGGTCTGCCTAATCTGGTACTGTTATAACACTGGCAGGGCAATTTCTTCATTTTTTGGTTTCCTGGCATAGCCAGGTTTCTGTGACAACTAATACGTCTGGAGTGCATGGACTTCGGGGAGTCTGTTATACATACTTTGTATGTCAGTACAGTGTATGTATGAAGGCCAGGGTGGGACTGCGGGTGAGGTGGTATCACTAAGGCAGCTGGTGGGGATATATTCTCTGGTACCTGAATATACTGAGCTGGGCCTGGGGTTGGGTGGGTGTTACCATTAAACTGTATCATTATGGAGGTGTGATGGCACAGGTAAAGGGAAATTTGCTTGATTTTATGTTTAAAACCCAATTTGCGAGTAAATAGCTGTTGCTTTGGATAATTGTACTTCCTTGAAGAGTAGGATATATAGACAGAGTGTGACTGGGAGATGAGGTGCAGAAATACTTAACTTGGAGAACACAGTATAAGAGCTTTGTTCTAACTGTGAGATTAAAACATATTGGTAGAGGTATTAGTGGGAGGAATTGTGGAAGAACCGTTTCTGAAATGTAAGAAACAGAGGGGTTTGAAAGCTAGAGGGTGAGGACGTGATTAAGACAGGAAATATGGAGGGTTTATTTGGAAAAAGCAGCAGTTGAAATGTGGAAAAATAGATTGTGCTTAGTTTTGTTGGCAATAGCTGATTTTCAGATTTGTAGGTGTTTAAGAGCATAGGTGTGGGGAATACTGATATGAATGAAGATGAATTTATGTGGTGGGGGTCTGTTAACAATGTAGAATAGGTTTTGGTAAGGAAGGAAGGCCAGTAGGGCAAAAATTACTGATTTACTTGTCTATAGGTGTAAATTGAGGGTAGCTGGTTTAAGCACTATAGAGACATGAGGGGAGTGCTGAGAGATATTATAGAGGAAGAAATGAGAGATACACATTAATGTGATTGTAGTATATAACAAATTGTCACAGGGATGAATGGAGAGGGGGCTTTGCTCATAGATGACTTAGAGATACCACTGTTGGGGTGGGGGCTGAGTAGAAGCAGATATAGTGCAAAGCAATATGGGAGGGAGAAAAGCTGTTTGGAATTATGTTAAATGTTACATGGAAGCTGGGAAATAGACAAATAGAAACAGCAGTGTTTGCACATTTAAGGAGGTTTACAGAACAGGTGCCGCAGGTGAAAGGTGTATCTGCAAGTATAATGACAGAGTATGATAAGGTGGGTGGGGATTATGGCTAGGAAAACAAAGGAAAGCCTAGCAAAGTGCAGCTCTGATGAGCAGGCTTCCCACCCACAAGCCAGCTATTATAAAAAGCAATGACTTTTATAACTGGTGCCAAGCAATTAACTAGGAGGCACAAAGTAGAACTGGTTTTCTTTTATGTATTGAATGCAGACACCAAAAAGCTAAGGAGATGAATTAACTGGCATATATAGTGCAATCTAATGGTCAAGAGAAAGGACAGTGGTCAACTTGATAGGTGGTCCTTAGAGGGGGGAATGTCACAGCCACTTTCCAGCACAAGGCAACACTAATCTGACTAGTTAAAGTTAATACACAGGAAGGATCTCCACATTAAATGCGCTTATATTACACAATAACCAAAAAGTTTGCAGACGTATGCCATGTGGCAGAGGTTCTGCTATTTAAGGGACAGGGACGAATGTAAGCCACACAGACTACTGTAATGACAAAAATCTCAGTGAAAAAGTTTTCAAAGTTATGCCTTGTAGCAGAGCTCCTGCTGCTTAAAGACAGGGACCAATACAATGGCCACAGGCTTTGTTCTGTGAAGGAAGATGCTGACCAAGTGGATGTCCAGACCAGTGAGTCCACTATGTGTCAGACCTGATTTGGTGTAAATAAGGTTGTAAATATTATTGTTTAATTTGTTAAAAAGTATATCTTGAAAACAATATTGAGGTTGTTCTTTAGGAATAGATAGATATGTCTCTGTATTAGGTGGAGAGGTTCCCTTAAACAGCGCTAAAAACAAACAATTACCTCATTAGATTAATGTATAAAAAAAGAGAGCTATATGCCTCTGGAGATCATAAAAGCTGACCTCTCACTGCAATAGGAGTTTTGTACCTGCAAGAGCAGTTCTGGGAAGTGCGCTGTGGAAGAGCAGTGGAGAGGAGACTCACACAGCAAGGACAGAGCTGTAACTAGATGGGCAAATGTGGCACACGTTGTTAAAGGTTAACATTTTCAGTTGCTGTAGAGGAATGAGTGCAGAAGCATAGTTCATTTAAGAAGCTGTAACACATAGCATGGCTCCTTCAATGACTGTGTGGCTAGAGTAATTTTTTGGGTCCTCCAGAAGACCTTTTTGATATTTTTTTGGTCTTCAAATTATTTTGTTTTGTTTGAGAGGGGCACCAGATAACCTTGCTATAGCTCTGAATCTAGAAATAGTCTACTGAGAATTCTGCCAGGATAAATCGACCCGAAAGAATTTTGAGATAAAATGTAAACTGGTATAAGACACTACAGAGTTTAACGGTTATTTCTAGTACATGTTGTGAGAAAGAGTTTGCAGCACAAAATATTACTTTGCTTTAATAAAAATTATTTTGAAGACAAAGTGCCATTGCTTCCTTGTTTAGATTCCTCAATATACATGACAAAATACACATTTGTAGGTTCTATTATATCTCTAGAATGGTCTGCATGATCTGAAGTGTTAAAGCACTGTTCGACTTTGCCTAATAAAGCACTGTTTATTGCTGCTGTCACTGAAGTTCCACTGACTTATTTTATGTGAAGTGTTAAGGCACTGTTCGACTTTGCCTAATAAAGCACTGTTTATTGCTGCTGTCACTGAAGTTCCACTGACTTATTATATCTGAAGTGTTAAAGCACTGTTCGACTTTGCCTAATAAAGCACTGTTTATTGCTGCTGTCACTGAAGTTCCACTGACTTATTTTATGTGAAGTGTTAAGGCACTGTTCGACTTTGCCTAATAAAGCACTGTTTATTGCTGCTGTCACTGAAGTTCCACTGACTTACTATATCTGAAGTGTTAAGGCACTGTTCGACTTTGCCTAATAAAGCACTGTTTATTGCTGCTGTCACTGAAGTTCCACTGACTTATTATATCTGAAGTGTTAAGGCACTGTTCGACTTTGCCTAATAAAGCACTGTTTATTGCTGCTGTCACTGAAGTTCCACTGACTTATTATATGTGAAGAGTTAAGGCACTGTTCGACTTTGCCTAATAAAGCACTGTTTATTGTTGCTGTCACTGAAGTTCCACTGACTTATTATATGTGAAGTGTTAAGGCACTGCTCGACTTTGCCTAATAAAGCACTGTTTATTGCTGCGTCACTGAAGTTCCACTGACTTATTATATGTGAAGTGTTAAGGCACTGTTCGACTTTGCCTAATAAAGCACTGTTTATTGCTGCTGTCACTGAAGTTCCACTGACTTATTATATCTGAAGTGTTAAGGCACTGTTCGACTTTGCCTAATAAAGCACTGTTTATTGTTGCTGTCACTGAAGTTCCACTGACTTATTATATGTGAAGTGTTAAGGCACTGCTCGACTTTGCCTAATAAAGCACTGTTTATTGCTGCGTCACTGAAGTTCCACTGACTTATTATATCTGAAGTGTTAAGGCACTGTTCGACTTTGCCTAATAAAGCACTGTTTATTGCTGCTGTCACTGAAGTTCCACTGACTTATTATATGTGAAGTGTTAAAGCACTGTTCGACTTTGCCTAATAAAGCACTGTTTATTGCTGCTGTCACTGAAGTTCCACTGACTTATTATATGTGAAGTGTTAAGGCACTGTTCGACTTTGCCTAATAAAGCACTGTTTATTGCTGCTGTCACTGAAGTTCCACTGACTTATTATATCTGAAGTGTTAAGGCACTGTTCGACTTTGCCTAATAAAGCACTGTTTATTGTTGCTGTCATTGAAGTTCCACTCACTTATTATATGTGAAGTGTTAAGGCACTGCTCGACTTTGCCTAATAAAGCACTGTTTATTGCTGCATCACTGAAGTTCCACTGACTTATTATATGTGAAGTGTTAAGGCACTGTTCGACTTTGCCTAATAAAGCACTGTTTATTCCTGCTGTCACTGAAGTTCCACTGAGTTATTATATGTGAAGTGTTAAAGCACTGTTCGACTTTGCCTAATAAAGCACTGTTTATTGCTGCTGTCACTGAAGTTCCACTGACTTATTATATGTGAAGTGTTAAGGCACTGTTCGACTTTGCCTAATAAAGCACTGTTTATTGTTGCTGTCACTGAAGTTCCACTGACTTATTATATGTGAAGTGTTAAGGCGCTGTTCGACTTTGCCTAATAAAGCACTGTTTATTGTTGCTGTCACTGAAGTTCCACTGACTTATTATATGTGAAGTGTTAAGGCACTGTTCGACTTTGCCTAATAAAGCACTGTTTATTGTTGCTGTCACTGAAGTTCCACTGACTTATTATATGTGAAGTGTTAAGGCACTGTTCGACTTTGCCTAATAAAGCACTGTTTATTGTTGCTGTCACTGAAGTTCCACTGACTTATTATATGTGAAGTGTTAAGGCACTGTTCGACTTTGCCTAATAAAGCACTGTTTATTGCTGCTGTCACTGAAGTTCCACTGACTTATTATATCTGAAGTGTTAAGGCACTGTTCGACTTTGCCTAATAAAGCACTGTTTATTGCTGCTGTCACTGAAGTTCCACTGACTTATTATATGTGAAGTGTTAAGGCACTGTTCGACTTTGCCTAATAAAGCACTGTTTATTACTACTGTCACTGAAGTTCCACTGACTTATTATATGTGAAGTGTTAAGGCACTGTTCGGCTTTGCCTAATAAAGCACTGTTTATTGCTGCTGTCACTGAAGTTCCACTGACTTATTATATGTGAAGTGTTAAGGCACTGTTCGACTTTGCCTAATAAAGCACTGTTTATTGCTGCTGTCACTGAAGTTCCACTGACTTATTATATGTGAAGTGTTAAAGCACTGTTCGACTTTGCCTAATAAAGCACTGTTTATTGTTGCTTTCACTGAAGTTCCACTGACTTATTATATGTGAAGTGTTAAGGCACTGTTCGACTTTGCCTAATAAAGCACTGTTTATTGCTACTGTCACTGAAGTTCCACTGACTTATTATATGTGAAGTGTTAAGGCACTGTTCGACTTTCCCTAATAAAGCACTGTTTATTGCTGCTGTCACTGAAGTTCCACTCACTTATTATATCTGAAGTGTTAAGGCACTGTTCGACTTTACCTAATAAAGCACTGTTTATTGTTACTGTCACTGAAGTTCCACTCACTTATTATATGTGAAGTGTTAAGGCACTGTTCGACTTTGCCTAATAAAGCACTGTTTATTGCTGCTGTCACTGAAGTTCCACTGACTTATTATATGTGAAGTGTTAAGGCACTGTTCAACTTTGCCTAATAAAGCACTGTTTATTGTTGCTGTCACTGAAGTTCCACTGACTTATTATATGTGAAGTGTTAAGGCACTGTTCGACTTTGCCTAATAAAGCACTGTTTATTGCTGCTGTCACTGAAGTTCCACTGACATTATATCTGAAGTGTTAAGGCACTGTTTGACTTTGCCTAATAAAGCACTGTTTATTGCTACTGTCACTGAAGTTCCACTGACTTATTATATGTGAAGTGTTAAGGCACTGCTCGACTTTGCCTAATAAAGCACTGTTTATTGCTGCTGTCACTGAAGTTCCACTGACTTATTATATGTGAAGTGTTAAGGCACTGTTCGACTTTGGCTAATAAAGCACTGTTTATTGCTGCTGTCACTGAAGTTCCACTGACTTATTATATGCAAAGTGTTAAGGCACTGTTCGACTTTGCCTAATAAAGCACTGTTTATTGCTGCTGTCACTGAAGTTCCACTGACTTATTATATGTGAAGTGTTAAGGCACTGCTCAACTTTGCCTAATAAAGCACTGTTTATTGCTGCGTCACTGAAGTTCCACTGACTTATTATATGTGAAGTGTTAAGGCACTGTTCGACTTTGCCTAATAAAGCACTGTTTATTGCTGCTGTCACTGAAGTTCCACTGACTTATTATATGTGAAGTGTTAAAGCACTGTTCGACTTTGCCTAATAAAGCACTGTTTATTGCTGCTGTCACTGAAGTTCCACTGACTTATTATATGTGAAGTGTTAAGGCACTGTTCAACTTTGCCTAATAAAGCACTGTTTATTGCTGCTGTCACTGAAGTTCCACTGACTTATTATATCTGAAGTGTTAAGGCACTGTTCGACTTTGCCTAATAAAGCACTGTTTATTGTTGCTGTCACTGAAGTTCCACTCACTTATTATATGTGAAGTGTTAAGGCACTGCTCGACTTTGCCTAATAAAGCACTGTTTATTGCTGCATCACTGAAGTTCCACTGACTTATTATATGTGAAGTGTTAAGGCACTGTTCGACTTTGCCTAATAAAGCACTGTTTATTCCTGCTGTCACTGAAGTTCCACTGACTTATTATATGTGAAGTGTTAAAGCACTGTTCGACTTTGCCTAATAAAGCACTGTTTATTGCTGCTGTCACTGAAGTTCCACTGACTTATTATATGTGAAGTGTTAAGGCACTGTTCGACTTTGCCTAATAAAGCACTGTTTATTGTTGCTTTCACTGAAGTTCCACTGACTTATTATATGTGAAGTGTTAAGGCACTGTTCGACTTTGCCTAATAAAGCACTGTTTATTGTTACTGTCACTGAAGTTCCACTGACTTATTATATGTGAAGTGTTAAGGCACTGTTCGACTTTGCCTAATAAAGCACTGTTTATTGCTGCTGTCACTGAAGTTCCACTGACATTATATCTGAAGTGTTAAGGCGCTGTTCGACTTTGCCTAATAAAGCACTGTTTATTGCTGCTGTCACTGAAGTTCCACTGACTTATTATATCTGAAGTGTTAAGGCACTGTTCGACTTTGCCTAATAAAGCACTGTTTATTGTTACTGTCACTGAAGTTCCACTGACTTATTATATGTGAAGTGTTAAGGCACTGTTCGACTTTGCCTAATAAAGCACTGTTTATTGCTACTGTCACTGAAGTTCCACTGACTTATTATATCTGAAGTGTTAAGGCACTGTTCGACTTTGCCTAATAAAGCACTGTTTATTGCTGCTGTCACTGAAGTTCCACTGACTTATTATATGTGAAGTGTTAAGGCACTGTTCGACTTTGCCTAATAAAGCACTGTTTATTGCTACTGTCACTGAAGTTCCACTGACTTATTATATGTGAAGTGTTAAGGCACTGTTCGACTTTGCCTAATAAAGCACTGTTTATTGCTGCTGTCACTGAAGTTCCACTGACTTATTATATGTGAAGTGTTAAGGCACTGTTCGACTTTGCCTAATAAAGCACTGTTTATTGCTGCTGTCACTGAAGTTCCACTGACTTATATGTGAAGTGTTAAAGCACTGTTCGACTTTGCCTAATAAAGCACTGTTTATTGCTGCTGTCACTGAAGTTCCACTGACTTATTATATGTGAAGTGTTAAGGCACTGTTCGACTTTGCCTAATAAAGCACTGTTTATTGTTGCTTTCACTGAAGTTCCACTGACTTATTATATGTGAAGTGTTAAGGCACTGTTTGACTTTGCCTAATAAAGCACTGTTTATTGCTACTGTCACTGAAGTTCCACTGACTTATTATATCTGAAGTGTTAAGGCACTGTTCGACTTTGCCTAATAAAGCACTGTTTATTGCTGCTGTCACTGAAGTTCCACTCACTTATTATATCTGAAGTGTTAAGGCACTGTTCGACTTTGCCTAATAAAGCACTGTTTATTGTTACTGTCACTGAAGTTCCACTCACTTTTTATATGTGAAGTGTTAAGGCACTGTTCGACTTTGCCTAATAAAGCACTGTTTATTGCTGCTGTCACTGAAGTTCCACTGACTTGTTATATGTGAAGTGTTAAGGCACTGTTCGACTTTGCCTAATAAAGCACTGTTTATTGTTACTGTCACTGAAGTTCCACTGACTTATTATATGTGAAGTGTTAAGGCACTGCTCGACTTTGCCTAATAAAGCACTGTTTATTGCTACTGTCACTGAAGTTCCACTCACTTATTATATGTGAAGTGTTAAGGCACTGTTCGACTTTGGCTAATAAAGCACTGTTTATTGCTGCTGTCACTGAAGTTCCACTGACTTATTATATGTGAAGTGTTAAAGCACTGTTCGACTTTGCCTAATAAAGCACTGTTTATTGTTGCTTTCACTGAAGTTCCACTGACATATTATATGTGAAGTGTTAAGGCACTGTTCGACTTTGCCTAATAAAGCACTGTTTATTGCTACTGTCACTGAAGTTCCACTCACTTATTATATGTGAAGTGTTAATGCACTGCTCGACTTTGCCTAATAAAGCACTGTTTATTGCTGCTGTCACTGAAGTTCCACTGACTTATTATATGTGAAGTGTTAAGGCACTGCTCGACTTTGCCTAATAAAGCACTGTTTATTGCTGCTGTCACTGAAGTTCCACTGACTTATTATATGTAAAGTGTTAAGGCACTGTTCGACTTTGCCTAATAAAGCACTGTTTATTGCTGCTGTCACTGAAGTTCCACTGACTTATTATATGTGAAGTGTTAAGGCACTGTTCGACTTTGGCTAATAAAGCACTGTTTATTGCTGCTGTCACTGAAGTTCCACTGACTTATTATATCTGGTGTTAAGGCACTGTTCGACTTTGGCTAATAAAGCACTGTTTATTGCTGCTGTCACTGAAGTTCCACTGACTTATTATATGTGAAGTGTTAAGGCACTGTTCGACTTTGCCTAATAAAGCACTGTTTATTGCTGCTGTCACTGAAGTTTCACTGACTTATTATATGTGAAGTGTTAAGGCACTGTTCGACTTTGCCTAATAAAGCACTGTTTATTGCTGCTGTCACTGAAGTTCCACTGACTTATTATATGTGAAGTGTTAAGGCACTGTTCGACTTTGGCTAATAAAGCACTGTTTATTGCTACTGTCACTGAAGTTCCACTGACTTATTATATGTGAAGTGTTAAGGCACTGCTCGACTTTGCCTAATAAAGCACTGTTTATTGCTGCTGTCACTGAAGTTCCACTGACTTATTATATCTGAAGTGTTAAGGCGCTGTTCGACTTTGCCTAATAAAGCACTGTTTATTGCTGCTGTCACTGAAGTTCCACTGACTTATTATATGTGAAGTGTTAAAGCACTGTTCGACTTTGCCTAATAAAGCACTGTTTATTGTTGCTGTCACTGAAGTTCCACTGACTTATTATATGTAAAGTGTTAAGGCACTGTTCGACTTTGCCTAATAAAGCACTGTTTATTGCTGTCACTGAAGTTCCACTGACTTATTATATGTGAAGTGTTAAGGCACTGTTCGACTTTGCCTAATAAAGCACTGTTTATTGTTGCTGTCACTGAAGTTCCACTGACATTATATCTGAAGTGTTAAGGCACTGTTCGACTTTGCCTAATAAAGCACTGTTTATTGTTGCTGTCACTGAATTTCCACTGACTTATTATATCTGAAGTGTTAAGGCACTGTTTGACTTTGCCTAATAAAGCACTGTTTATTGTTGCTGTCACTGAAGTTCCACTGACTTATTATATCTGAAGTGTTAAGGCACTGTTTGCCTTTGCCTAATAAAGCACTGTTTATTGCTGCTGTCACTGAAGTTCCACTGACTTATTATATCTGAAGTGTTAAGGCACTGTTCGACTTTGCCTAATAAAGCACTGTTTATTGCTGCTGTCACTGAATTTCCAGTGACTTATTATTTACCACTTGTTGATGCATTTTGGGGTTGTTAATGTTCACAGAATCAGTATACTGCAACGAGAGCCATACTCTAAATGATATAAATCACTAGTAGGTTATATTGGATCATAGGTAAGTGCAAGGCATCTAGTCTGTGGACCAATTCAAGCCTAGCTGAAAACCCTATTCAGAATTTCCCCATAGCCTCAAGGAGGTCCAGACAGAATAGACTGGGAGAGAATTTGAGGCTCCCCATCCAATTATCTAGATTTGCCGTAAAGGTGGCAAGGATGCTACTCTGCTTGACATGTAGTGGAATTTTGTTCCAGAGGTGAGGGATATGTTGTGATATGAATCTATCATGACAATGTGTCTTGTTTATCTGCTGATGAAGGTTTACTTGCTTTAATTGAGTATTTGATGTACCATATTAGTACTGCAAAGAATTAGGAGATCAGATAGGGCTGGACCTTTCGTTGCATGAAAGGCTACATATAGATCTTTGCAGAGGAATCTGTAAGAGACAGTGTACAGAGAAAGGGCTGCCAGTCTCTCCTGATAACTAAGAATTTTGAGGCCACTAATCTTTTTAGTTATGAATCTCTGAAGTCTCTCAGGTTATGTGACATGTTTAAATAAATACATGCCAAATGGTGGATTATATGCTTCTGATTAGATATGAATAAAGGGGAAGTCAGACTTCTCCTATACAGTAAGTGAAATGGTTTGTTTACCAAAGTGAACTATGCTGCATTTTTACATTTAATTTGAAACCATTGCCCTTGCACCAATTATTAGCAAGGTCTAAACTTTGTTGGAGTACTTTTGAGTCAGTTTAAGATTGAATAACCTCACACAATTTACAGTCATTTGTAGACTTAGTTAACCATAGGCCAGCCATGCTGGCCTGAAGGTTTGACAAATATATGTGAAATAGCAGAGGGCCCAAAAGTGAGCCCTGTGGTATACCACTGGTAACTGTTCTGCTTTCAGAAGTGGCACCTGCTACCCTAATCCCATGGGTTTTGTCAGGCAGCCCGTTAGCAATCCTTTGCACAATATAAGAATTTATATTGAAGTTTACATGTTTGCCAAAAATGCTTGCATGGGGAATAGTGTCAAAGACCTTAACCAAGTCTGGGTATGCTATATAACCACTGTCCACTGCTACAGGGACTTTTGCAAAGAAATTAATGAGGTTAAAGAGGCAGGACCTTCCTTTGACAAAGCCAAATTGATGAGGGTCCAGGGCTCAGAGATTTTCAATGTCCAGACTAATGAAGCATGAGCTAATGTGCTCCATAACCTTACATATGAGGCTAGTGAGAGTAATGGGTCTATAGTTACCAGGGTCCATGGTTGGGCCACCCTTGTGTAATAGCATTACAATAGCTGCATAAATCACTAATCACTACTAAATGCACACCTTCACCTAGATTCATTGTCTTGTATTTCTATAGCCAATGCAAATATTGTGTGCACAGGTTGTTGTGAGTCACGGTGTCCTGTCTTTTGCCCCATCCCTGTATACGCTGCTTGCAGATTATTACATCAGATTGCTCCTTAATCTGGACAAAAGTGCAACACATCAGTCTTGAGAAGTTATTGCTATTAATATACAAATGAATCCCATTTACTGTTGCAGAGCATTCAAATGCATAATCCAAAAAATAGAAACATACTTCTATTATGGCAGTGTTGAATAGAATATACCATTGTTTGTTTTGTTTGTTTGTTTTTTTTTGTTTCTAAAAGTAACTTTATTGACAAAGAACAACCAACTGCAGATTAACACAAAGCAATAGGAGCACACAACAAACATATCTCATGATCAATAAAACCCCAAAATCAGAACAAAGTAGGCGTAATAGCTCAGGTAAAAGATGTATGGCAATTGTATTTATCTCAGAAGTCATAATGATATCATGAAAATAATAAACAGCCAGTTGGACCATTTCTTATGTATTTCCTTAATATGAGAAGTGCATAAACCCAGCTCAAGAGAAGCTTGTGTCCCTATTAAGAAGTACAAATCTCTGTATGTGGGGGAGGGTGTTTTGGATTTCTTGGTCCCCCAGAAGCAAGAGATTAAATAAATTAAGGTCTGTCTAATTTATGGTAGAATGCAGGGGAAGACTTAAGAGAAACACCATATTGAGTTACACTCAATTGCCCAGTCTGTATACGATCACAAATATGTCAAAGCACCTCATTAAATTCTAGGAGGGGATGGGTAATAACAAACATATGGAACCAATCACCAATGGCCCCAGCCTCATAACTCCAACAACAAGAACTGACTCCATGAAATATTCTGCTTAACTTTGGATCACGTGTCATGTCTTGGCATAGCCAGAATCTGTTCCCATTCTTCCATACTTAACTGAATGTTTAACTCTCTGTTCCTTGTCACCCTAAATGTATCCATTATATTTATTTTTGGTTCCAGTAATAACTTAAAAATTGGAGAAATTTTTAAGGGGTTCAACATTATATCTTGTAAACTCCTAGCTTTTAACAAACAGGTAACCCAGTTAGGCCAGATATCAGGAGTAACTTTTACTAGCCTATTATTAGCAAATTTTAGAGCAAGTCTCCTATAATAAAACTATCTTGCTATCTGGAAGAGAATATCAGGCCTGAAATTGCTCCCATAATGACATTCAGTTCTCCAACATTTGCTCCCAATAACTAAGATTGAGAAAATCTCCCAAACCCAAGATTGTACATAGTTTTGACTATAAATAGACAGTGTTATTCCAAGTGATCTAAATGTGCAGTTAATAAGCAGTGTCCTAGAGTGTGTGGCTATGTTATTGCTAACACAAGCATTGCATACAGGCAGTTGTGACTATTTGATAAAACACTATGTCAGGTTTAACAAATCTAGTGCAGAACCTGAAACAGTACTAAATGCCTTCTGGGGCTTGATCTGTAGTGGTAAGTACTGTGCTGATCTATTAATCTGTGATGGCGAAGACGTACCAGGCAGAGAGCACTTTGTCTCTTACTGTAGTACACCAAAAGTACTTTGCAGCCCCAAGGTGCATTATGCAGCAGGCATTTCCCTTACATGTCAGTTGCATTCAAAAATATTTTGAATCACTTATTTTTTACAAATATTTCGCCACCCTAATAGCTTAAGGTATTCCTTCCTTCCTCATGACGTTTGTCTATAACAATAATGTATTGTATTTAAATTTACAGCATACTTTTAGTTAATCCAGCTGAAGTAGCCGGTGCCCTGTGACTAAGGCTAATATAAACCTGCTGTAAAAGATAGTCTACAATTAAGAAAAAATTAAGCTGTAACTGACAATCATGTTAAACACAAGGAACTTCTAGAACACGATGTTTATTTATAGTTGAGTAATTGTATCTTTACATGAATAATTTTTCTTCTGCCTTGATGGGCTGATTCTGATTGTTTTATGTGGGAATAATTAAGATACACCCTCATCCAGCAGAAACCCATGTGAATTCAAACGAGAGAATGAACGACATTGTTAATATGTACAACTCTGTGCTCTCCATAAAATACTTCATCAAATTTTAAATCAAGTTGCATCATATAATACATGCAAGATACACAACATAACTTGGAAAATGCTGGAAATACTTCTAAAAGTGTAACAACCTAATTTATTGAAAAAAATGGAAAATACCATGAATGCAATTCTCTTGTTTAAAAAATTAATTTTATAACAGCATTATTCAAAAAGAAACTATTACTAAATCAATGGCCTTTTACTCTCGATAGCAATATGTCAATAAAGTTCACAGTTAAAAAAGTAACACAATGTTTTCTCCTAGTGTTAGTATCCTCTGTTAAACTTGTGGTTGTCAGCGCTCAAAGTCTAACTGATACATTAAATTAAATTAAATTACATTAAATTAGTCACTCTTAGAAATGAGATAATGAGAACTTATTTGCTCCATAACATACAAGAGGTCCTAATCAAACATACCAAGTCAGTGACAACTAGAACTTAGGTTCCAAGCTTTCGTATGCCTCCTGAATTTTCACAAATCTACACTCTACTTACCTCGAGCCCAGAAGCAACACTCTAGCAAAACAGCTGTTACCATCTCTAAATTGGTGGGAGCTTAAGGAACTCCTCTGTATACTTAAGACTGACAGAATGTCTTCTTCTTCGCTGTGATAAATGTTCAGTGTTAAATGACCTTATGAAATGCATTACCCCTACCATCTGCGTTCTGACACCTCTGTCAGAGCAAAAATTCCACACTGACAAAATAACTTTGAAGATTCAGTGTTCACAGAATCAGTATAAAAAAAGGAATAAGTATATACTAGATGTTCATCACGTGACCAAGAAATATACATTTAGAAAAGCCCTATTTGTTTGTCTGTTTTTTTATTTATGTATTTATTTATTCATGTATTTATTTATTTGGCCCTGTATACACACAGCGTAGGAACTGTCTGAAACACTTTCTTCGCTTAGCTCCTATTTGCAGCTGTTTTTCTGAAACCCCAGCTTGCATTTCTTACATTTGTTTTTCTCTTTCCTAACTGAATGTGTACATCTCAGTATTTTACTTCTAGAGTAACTTCTATATGCTGACTTTTTATGTTATGCAGATTACAGTTATACCCAGGCAGTAAATAAATAAATGCACAACTACTGTTCCTGTTTTTGTGATGACGTCTTAGTAAACTGCTAATAATCATTAGGCCGCAGAAATACCTCACTAAAAGAATCACAGGCCTAAAGCAGATGCCCTATGCTGACCGTCTAAAAAAACTCCAGCAATACTCTATTGCATATCGTCTACTCAGAGGCGATATCTGCTTAACATACAAGGCCATGTCAAACCCTGAGCTGTTGGACATGCTCCACTTAAAGAAATCCCAATCCCTCAGAGACACACACTCCAGGGATCTAAACCTTGTCATCACAATGAACAAAACATGCTGGAGGGATAGGTTCCTGACCCAGAGACTCCCCAGACTCTGGAATAGATTGCTCATACATGTCAAGCAGAGTGCCTCCTTGGCCCTCTTCAAAAGGAACCTTGACGATTGGATGGAAGATAGGAAATTCACCCCGGGGATCACATCAGTCACCCTGCAAGGCAGAGGTCCAGGGAAGTAAATATTGTAAAAAGAAATATCCAGGGAATTGTTATGACTAGGTTTATATATGCCCTAAACCTGATAGCCTAGTACCAACCTATGAACCTATGAACCTATTAGTGTAGTTTATTTAGACAGATAGTTAGATAGTTATTCATATCAATAGCTAGATGGATAGACAGGCTAACAGATAGACAGACAGACCATTAGATACAGAGATACATAGACAGATATATAGACGGACGGATAGATATATAGATAGATAGATAGACAGATAGACAGATAGATAGATGATAAACACATGATAAATATCAATAGATACATGGATAGACAGACTAACAGATAGATAGATAGATAGATAGATAGATAGATAGATAGATAGATAGACAGATAGATAGATAGATAGATAGATAGATAGATAGATAGATAGATAGATAGATAGATAGATAGATAGATAGATAAACCGATGAAAAAATATCCATAGATACATGGATAGACATACTAGGAAATAGATAGATTGATAGATAGATAGATAGATAGATAGATAGATAGATAGATAGATAGATAGATAGATACACAGATAAACAGATGATAAATATCAATAGATACATGAACAGACAGACTAACAGACAGATAGACAGATAAGCCATTAGATACAGAGTTAGATAGGCAGATAGATATATAGACAGATGGGTAGATAGATAGATAGATAGATAGATAGATAGATAGATAGATAGATAGATAGATAGATAGATAGATAGATAGATAGATAGATAGATAGATAGATAGATAGATAGATAGATAGATAGATAGACACATAGATAATAGACACATAGATGATAAACAGATAGACGATACATAGCTAGATAGATAAGTAGAGAGATAGATAGATAGATAGATAGATAGATAGATAGATAGATAGATAGATAGATAGATAAATGTTAAATAGGTGATAGATAAATAGATGGTCATTTTTGTAACTCAACCATGCATTTTTTTTCTTTGCACCCTTAAACTGTAATACAGTGAACCCTTTACTGAACAAATATTCTTGTCAAGACTTACAACTTAATCACCTGATTTTGAGGTGGTGCCATAACTATTACCTTGGTCCCCTACTCAAAAACAATCCTCTTTCTTTGATACTTTCATCATAATTTGTTCCATCCAACTCAGGGGTACATCCAACAAGACATTACTACTATGGTTTTCATGTTGGTTATGGAAATGGACTTACTCAGTCTGAGATATCTTGGACTACAGAATCTACTGTTCACTTTATTGTATCCCACTTAATGACTTGACTTGACTTATCTGAAATATTATAATTTAGCTTGTTAAAGGAGGAAGCCCCAAACCTCCATATATCTTGGGAATGTAAGTTATGGATGGTGATATACATCTCCCTTCCTTGCCAAGAATAGCTACATGAATGATGTCCTGTAACACAGAAATTCATGACCTCATTAATAACGTCCTGTAACACAGCAATTCATGACCTCATTAATAATGTCCTGTAACATAGCAATTCATGGCCTCATTAATAATGTCTTGTAACATAGCAATTCATGGTCTCATTAATGATGTCCTGTAACACAGCAATTCATGGCCTCATTAATAATGTCCTGTAACATAGCAACTCATGGCCTCATTAATAATGTCCTGTAACATAGCAATTCATGGCCTCATTAATGATGTCCTGTAACACAGCAATTCATGACCTCATTAATAATGTCCTGTAACATAGCAACTCATGGCCTCATTAATAATGTCATGTAACATAGCAATTCATGGTCTCATTAATGATGTCCTGTAACATAGCAATTCATGGCCTCATTAATGATGTCCTGTAACATAGCAATTCATGGCCTCATTAATAATGTCCTGTAACACAGCAATTCATGGCCTCATTAATAATGTCCTGTAACATAGCAATTCATGGCCTCATTAATGATGTCCTGTAACACAGCAATTCATGGCCTCATTAATAATGTCCTGTAACACAGTAATTCATGGCCTCATTAATAATGTCCTGTAACACAGCAATTCATGGCCTCATTAATAATGTCCTGTAACACAGCAATTCATGGCCTCATTAATAATGTCCAGTAACATAGCAATTCATGGCCTCATTAATAATGTCTTGTAACATAGCAACTCATGGTATCATTAATGACGTCCTGTAACATCCCCATCCATCCTTGCCATCCCCATAGTGCCTTTTTTAGGCAAGGCTCAAAGGACAAACCAACCACCATAACCAGCACAGGTAACCAAAAACTAAGGGTAATGCTACTCAACACCAGAAGTCTCAACCTCAAAATGCACACACTCGAGGCTCTCCTCAGCATGGAGAAAATCGATGTTTGTGCAGTGACGGAAACCTGGTTAAAGGCTCAAGAGAGCACCCCAGCACTGCCAGGTTACAATTCATATCATACCTTCCGGCCTCAGTTACCGAATCGCAGTACAAAGGGTGGAGGTGTATCCATATTCATCAAGGATACCCATATCTCCAGGTTAGTATAGCAGCATGATGCCCCAGAGATCATCCATGCACAACTATCAGCAGGCAAAACCACATTTCAAGTCATAGCCAGTTATAGATCACCCACCATGTCCCAAGATGCTCACTCTGCATTCCTTGAGACATTGGAAAATATAAAGGTCCTACCCAACATCATAATCTTGGGTGATTTCAACTACCCTGGTATAGATTGGGCAAACTACCAATGTTCCAACTGTTATGCTCAGCGATTCATAGAATTTATAAATTCAAATGCCCTTGAACAACTAGTATGTTCCCCCACTAGAGGGGACAACATATTGGATTTAATCATCACAAATATGGGTGCCCATTGGACCACACCCGTTATCACTCCCTCCTTGGTCAGATCCGACCACAAACTGATACCCTGGACATCCTCACCCAGTCAAAGAAACCATAGTCAAAAACCTTTACAAAGCAAACTTCAAACTACTTGCATCCGAAGTGGAAAGCTTCACTATTCCCTTGCAGAAGGATAATGATATCCAGGATGCGGAATCCTACACCAAGGCACTCTGTATGCATCTTCAGGATTGCATGGACCGTGCTATCCCAACTAAAACCAAGACTCCTTCCTCAGGCAAGAAGAAACCAGTCTGGTGGACCCCGGCCTTAAGCAAACCTTACAATAAAAGGAGGAGACTTATACAAAAAAAGGCCAAATCTCAAGTAGAAAAATCATCTCTGACCAGCATTAGTAAGAAATTGAGGGCCCTCATCAAGTCAACTAAAGCTAATTTTGAAAAGAAAGTTGCCAAGGATGCCAAGGATAACCATAAGGCCTTCTATGGCTACGTCAAAAACCTAAATGGCAATGCTCAGGTCTGTTCTGAGCTAGTACAAAATGGAACAAAATACACTGACCCTTCTGACATTGCCAACATCATGGCTGACAGGTTCAGTGCAAATTCCCCCGCCCCCCCCATCACCTACAGGGCCTACTACCATTCCAGGGGATTGTGTAAGTCCAATTATTACTGATACGTTGGTTAACAAGGCTTTATCTAAAGCTAAAAACACTGCCTCCATGGGAACAGATGGTGTCCCAGGCTGTGTCATACGCAAGCTCCAAAAGGAATTAACCCCGCATCTTAATACCCTGTTCAGTCTCAGCCTCTCCACAGGATATGTGCCCATAGAATAGCGCACGGCAATGGTGGTCCCGCTACACAAGGGTGGGGTCACAACTGACCCTGGCAACTACCAACCAATAAGCCTGACCAGTCTGATCTGCAAGGCTATGGAGCGAATCATTACGGAACTCATAAATGGAGAGATTGGGAAACTCCAGTCGCTGGACCCCACACTGTTCGGCTTCGTCAAGGTGGATTTCTTTGAGACAGTTGCTCAGGCTATAGATAAGGGAAAGGAGGTACACACAGCTTACCTTGACCTTGCAAAAGCATTTGACACCATTCCCCATTCAGGTATTATTGATAAGCTCACCAGCCTGGGCATAAACCCTTACGTCACAAGATGGATCACAAACTGGCTCTCAGACAGATCCCATAAAGTAAGAGTAGCGGGATCTATGTCTGAATCCAGACCAGTAATGAGTGGTGTGCCTCAGGGCTCTGTCCTGGGGCCCCTCCTGTTTGGCATATACTTCTCAGAAGTACAGGCAAGCACGGAACGGCTGTGGCTGACTAAGTTTGCGGACGACTGCAAACTGGGTGCTATAACAGAGTCTCCGGCTGACATGGAGATCCTCCAGAAGAGCCTAAATGAGACTGATGCATGGTGTTAAAGCCATGGTCTCAAGCTAAATGCAAAAAAATTCGTAGTAATCCCCTTTGGAAAAAACAGAGTATCCGCAAACTACAACATAGGAGGTAATCCCCTGAAATCTGAAGAAGAAATAAGGGATCTAAGGACCCAATAGATAGTCAGCTTTCCTTTGATAACCATGTTGCCAAAGTAGTTAGAAAATCCTTCTATGTGACCCATCTGATCAGGAAAGGGTTCACATCAAGATCTAAGGATGTAATGGTGCCCCTCTACTCTTCCCTCATCAGACCCATTATTGAGTACAATGCACCAATTGGAATGTACCTGGCTAGACATCTCCAGCAGCTGGAGAGACCACAGAGGTACCTAACCAAGAGGATTACTGGCCTCAAACAGTTCCCTATGCAGCACGACTGAAAAAGCTAAGACTGTTCTCTGTTGCATACCACTTTCTCAGAGGCGATCTCTATCTAACGTACAGAGCCATGTCCAACCCAGAATTGTTGAACATGCTCCATCTTAGCAAAACCAAATCTACTCGAGCTACACACTCTAGGGATATAAACCTCAACACAACAATGAATAGAACATGCTGGAGGGATAGATTCCCTTCGCAGAGACTTCCCTTACTATGGAACAGGGTCCAGATCTACATAAGACAGAGCCCCTCACTTCACTCTTCAAGACAAACCTTGATGAGTGGATGGGTAACAGAAAGTTCACACTGGGGATCACACCAACAGCACTACTAGATAGGGGCCAAGGGTACTAGCTGCTAGTACAAGGGTCTAGGGAAATACTAAAGGGGTGGTGAATACCGCACAACGTGGCTGGGCTAAACTATGCCTTCGGGCAGATAGCCCAGTACCAACCTATGAACCTATGAACCTATAACATAGCAATTCATGGCCTCATTAATAATGTCCTGTAACATAGCAATTCATGGCCTCATTAATAATGTCCTGTAACACAGCAATTCATGGCCTCATTAATGATGTCCTGTAACATAGCAATTCATGGCCTCATTAATGATGTCCTGTAACATAGCAATTCATGGCCTCATTAATGATGTCCTGTAACATAGCAATTCATGGCCTCATTAATGATGTCCTGTAACATAGCAATTCATGGCCTCATTAATGATGTCCTGTAACATAGCAATTCATGGCCTCATTAATGATGTCCTGTAACATAGCAATTCATGGCCTCATTAATAATGTCCTGTAACATAGCAATTCATGGCCTCATTAATGATGTCCTGTAACATAGCAATTCATGGCCTCATTAATGATGTCCTGTAACATAGCAATTCATGGCCTCATTAATGATGTCCTGTAACATAGCAATTCATGGCCTCATTAATGATGTCCTGTAACATAGCAATTCATGGCCTCATTAATGATGTCCTGTAACATAGCAATTCATGGCCTCATTAATGATGTCCTGTAACATAGCAATTCATGGCCTCATTAATGATGTCCTGTAACATAGCAATTCATGGCCTCATTAATGATGTCCTGTAACATAGCAATTCATGGCCTCATTGATGATGTCCTGTAACATAGCAATTCATGGCCTCATTAATGATGTCCTGTAACATAGCAATTCATGGCCTCATTAATGATGTCCTGTAACATAGCAATTCATGGCCTCATTAATGATGTCTTGTAACATAGCAATTCATGGCCTCATTAATGATGTCCTGTAACATAGCAATTCATGGCCTCATTAATGATGTCCTGTAACATAGCAATTCATGGCCTCATTAATGATGTCCTGTAACATAGCAATTCATGGCCTCATTAATGATGTCCTGTAACATAGCAATTCATGGCCTCATTAATGATGTCCTGTAACATAGCAATTCATGGCCTCATTAATGATGTCCTGTAACATAGCAATTCATGGCCTCATTAATGATGTCCTGTAACATAGCAACTCATGGCCTCATTAATGATGTCCTGTAACATAGCAATTCATGGCCTCATTAATGATGTCCTGTAACATAGCAATTCATGGCCTCATTAATGATGTCCTGTAACATAGCAATTCATGGCCTCATTAATGATGTCCTGTAACATAGCAATTCATGGCCTCATTAATGATGTCCTGTAACATAGCAATTCATGGCCTCATTAATGATGTCCTGTAACATAGCAATTCATGGCCTCATTAATGATGTCCTGTAACATAGCAATTCATGGCCTCATTAATGATGTCCTGTAACATAGCAATTCATGGCCTCATTAATGATGTCCTGTAACATAGCAATTCATGGCCTCATTAATGATGTCCTGTAACATAGCAATTCATGGCCTCATTAATGATGTCCTGTAACATAGCAATTCATGATCTCATCAATGATGTCCTCTAACATAACAATTCATGGCTTTATTAATGATGTTGTGTAACAAAGCAATTCATGCCCTCATTAACAATGTCTTGTAACATAGCAATTCATGGCCTCATTAATGATGTCCTGTAACATAGCAATTCATGGCCTCATTAATGATGTCCTGTAACATAGCAATTCATGGCCTCATTAATGATGTCCTGTAACATAGCAATTCATGGCCTCATTAATGATGTCCTGTAACATAGCAATTCATGGCCTCATTAATGATGTCCTGTAACATAGCAATTCATGGCCTCATTAATGATGTCCTGTAACATAGCAATTCATGGCCTCATTAATGATGTCCTGTAACATAGCAACTCATGGCCTCATTAATGATGTCCTGTAACATAGCAATTCATGGCCTCATTAATGATGTCCTGTAACATAGCAATTCATGGCCTCATTAATGATGTCCTGTAACATAGCAATTCATGGCCTCATTAATGATGTCCTGTAACATAGCAATTCATGGCCTCATTAATGATGTCCTGTAACATAGCAATTCATGGCCTCATTAATGATGTCCTGTAACATAGCAATTCATGGCCTCATTAATGATGTCCTGTAACATAGCAATTCATGGCCTCATTAATGATGTCCTGTAACATAGCAATTCATGGCCTCATTAATGATGTCCTGTAACATAGCAATTCATGGCCTCATTAATGATGTCCTGTAACATAGCAATTCATGGCCTCATTAATGATGTCCTGTAACACAGCAATTCATGGCCTCATTAATGATGTCCTGTAACATAGCAATTCATGGCCTCATTAATGATGTCCTGTAACATAGCAATTCATGGCCTCATTAATGATGTCCTGTAACATAGCAATTCATGGCCTCATTAATGATGTCCTGTAACATAGCAATTCATGGCCTCATTAATGATGTCCTGTAACATAGCAATTCATGGCCTCATTAATGATGTCCTGTAACATAGCAATTCATGGCCTCATTAATGATGTCCTGTAACATAGCAATTCATGGCCTCATTAATGATGTCCTGTAACATAGCAATTCATGGCCTCATTAATGATGTCCTGTAACATAGCAATTCATGGCCTCATTAATGATGTCCTGTAACATAGCAATTCATGGCCTCATTAATGATGTCCTGTAACATAGCAATTCATGGCCTCATTAATGATGTCTTGTAACAAAGCATTTCATGGCCTCATTAATGATGTCCTGAAACATAGCAATGCATGGCCTCATTAATGATGTCCTGTAACATAGCAATTCATGGCCTCATTAATGATGTCCTGTAACATAGCAATTCATGGCCTCATTAATGATGTCCTGTAACATAGCAATTCATGGCCTCATTAATGATGTCCTGTAACATAGCAATTCATGGCCTCATTAATGATGTCCTGTAACATAGCAATTCATGGCCTCATTAATGATGTCCTGTAACATAGCAATTCATGGCCTCATTAATGATGTCCTGTAACATAGCAATTCATGGCCTCATTAATGATGTCCTGTAACATAGCAATTCATGGCCTCATTAATGATGTCCTGTAACACAGCAATTCATGGCCTCATTAATGATGTCCTGTAACATAGCAATTCATGGCCTCATTAATGATGTCCTGTAACATAGCAATTCATGGCCTCATTAATGATGTCCTGTAACATAGCAATTCATGGCCTCATTAATGATGTCCTGTAACATAGCAATTCATGGCCTCATTAATGATGTCCTGTAACATAGCAATTCATGGCCTCATTAATGATGTCCTGTAACATAGCAATTCATGGCCTCATTAATGATGTCCTGTAACATAGCAATTCATGGCCTCATTAATGATGTCCTGTAACATAGCAATTCATGGCCTCATTAATGATGTCCTGTAACATAGCAATTCATGGCCTCATTAATGATGTCCTGTAACATAGCAATTCATGGCCTCATTAATGATGTCCTGTAACATAGCAATTCATGGCCTCATTAATGATGTCCTGTAACATAGCAATTCATGGCCTCATTAATGATGTCCTGTAACATAGCAACTCATGGCCTCATTAATGATGTCCTGTAACATAGCAATTCATGGCCTCATTAATGATGTCCTGTAACATAGCAATTCATGGCCTCATTAATGATGTCCTGTAACATAGCAATTCATGGCCTCATTAATGATGTCCTGTAACATAGCAATTCATGGCCTCATTAATGATGTCCTGTAACATAGCAATTCATGGCCTCATTAATGATGTCCTGTAACATAGCAATTCATGGCCTCATTAATGATGTCCTGTAACATAGCAATTCATGGCCTCATTAATGATGTCCTGTAACATAGCAATTCATGGCCTCATTAATGATGTCCTGTAACATAGCAATTCATGGCCTCATTAATGATGTCCTGTAACATAGCAATTCATGGCCTCATTAATGATGTCCTGTAACATAGCAATTCATGGCCTCATTAATGATGTCCTGTAACATAGCAATTCATGGCCTCATTAATGATGTCCTGTAACATAGCAATTCATGGCCTCATTAATGATGTCCTGTAACATAGCAATTCATGGCCTCATTAATGATGTCCTGTAACATAGCAACTCATGGCCTCATTAATGATGTCCTGTAACATAGCAATTCATGGCCTCATTAATGATGTCCTGTAACATAGCAATTCATGGCCTCATTAATGATGTCCTGTAACATAGCAATTCATGGCCTCATTAATGATGTCCTGTAACATAGCAATTCATGGCCTCATTAATGATGTCCTGTAACATAGCAATTCATGGCCTCATTAATGATGTCCTGTAACATAGCAATTCATGGCCTCATTAATGATGTCCTGTAACATAGCAATTCATGGCCTCATTAATGATGTCCTGTAACATAGCAATTCATGGCCTCATTAATGATGTCCTGTAACATAGCAATTCATGGCCTCATTAATGATGTCCTGTAACATAGCAATTCATGGCCTCATTAATGATGTCCTGTAACATAGCAATTCATGGCCTCATTAATGATGTCCTGTAACATAGCAATTCATGGCCTCATTAATGATGTCCTGTAACATAGCAATTCATGGCCTCATTAATGATGTCCTGTAACATAGCAATTCATGGCCTCATTAATGATGTCCTGTAACATAGCAATTCATGGCCTCATTAATGATGTCCTGTAACATAGCAATTCATGGCCTCATTAATGATGTCCTGTAACATAGCAATTCATGGCCTCATTAATGATGTCCTGTAACATAGCAATTCATGGCCTCATTAATGATGTCCTGTAACATAGCAATTCATGGCCTCATTAATGATGTCCTGTAACATAGCAATTCATGGCCTCATTAATGATGTCCTGTAACACAGCAATTCATGGCCTCATTAATGATGTCCTGTAACATAGCAATTCATGGCCTCATTAATGATGTCCTGTAACATAGCAATTCATGGCCTCATTAATGATGTCCTGTAACATAGCAATTCATGGCCTCATTAATGATGTCCTGTAACATAGCAATTCATGGCCTCATTAATGATGTCCTGTAACATAGCAATTCATGGCCTCATTAATGATGTCCTGTAACATAGCAATTCATGGCCTCATTAATGATGTCCTGTAACATAGCAATTCATGGCCTCATTAATGATGTCCTGTAACATAGCAATTCATGGCCTCATTAATGATGTCCTGTAACATAGCAATTCATGGCCTCATTAATGATGTCCTGTAACATAGCAATTCATGGCCTCATTAATGATGTCCTGTAACATAGCAACTCATGGCCTCATTAATGATGTCCTGTAACATAGCAATTCATGGCCTCATTAATGATGTCCTGTAACATAGCAATTCATGGCCTCATTAATGATGTCCTGTAACATAGCAATTCATGGCCTCATTAATGATGTCCTGTAACATAGCAATTCATGGCCTCATTAATGATGTCCTGTAACATAGCAATTCATGGCCTCATTAATGATGTCCTGTAACATAGCAATTCATGGCCTCATTAATGATGTCCTGTAACATAGCAATTCATGGCCTCATTAATGATGTCCTGTAACATAGCAATTCATGGCCTCATTAATGATGTCCTGTAAAATAGCAATTCATTGCCTCATTAATAATGTCCTGTAACATAGCAATTCATGGCCTCATTAATGATGTCCTGTAACATAGCAATTCATGGCCTCATTAATGATGTCCTGTAACATAGCAATTCATGGCCTCATTAATGATGTCCTGTAACATAGCAATTCATGGCCTCATTAATGATGTCCTGTAACATAGCAATTCATGGCCTCATTAATGATGTCCTGTAACATAGCAATTCATGGCCTCATTAATGATGTCCTGTAACATAGCAATTCATGGCCTCATTAATGATGTCCTGTAACATAGCAATTCATGGCCTCATTAATGATGTCCTGTAACATAGCAATTCATGGCTTCATTAATGATGTCCTGTAACATAGCAATTCATGGCCTCATTAATGATGTCCTGTAACATAGCAATTCATGGCCTCATTAATGATGTCCTGTAACATAGCAATTCATGGCCTCATTAATGATGTCCTGTAACATAGCAATTCATGGCCTCATTAATGATGTCCTGTAACATAGCAATTCATGGCCTCATTAATGATGTCCTGTAACATAGCAATTCATGGCCTCATTAATGATGTCCTGTAACATAGCAATTCATGGCCTCATTAATGATGTCCTGTAACATAGCAATTCATGGCCTCATTAATGATGTCCTGTAACATAGCAATTCATGGCCTCATTAATGATGTCCTGTAACATAGCAATTCATGGCCTCATTAATGATGTCCTGTAACATAGCAACTCATGGCCTCATTAATGATGTCCTGTAACATAGCAATTCATGGCCTCATTAATGATGTCCTGTAACATAGCAATTCATGGCCTCATTAATGATGTCCTGTAACATAGCAATTCATGGCCTCATTAATGATGTCCTGTAACATAGCAATTCATGGCCTCATTAATGATGTCCTGTAACATAGCAATTCATGGCCTCATTAATGATGTCCTGTAACATAGCAATTCATGGCCTCATTAATGATGTCCTGTAACATAGCAATTCATGGCCTCATTAATGATGTCCTGTAACATAGCAATTCATGGCCTCATTAATGATGTCCTGTAACATAGCAATTCATGGCCTCATTAATGATGTCCTGTAACATAGCAATTCATGGCCTCATTAATGATGTCCTGTAACATAGCAATTCATGGCCTCATTAATGATGTCCTGTAACATAGCAATTCATGGCCTCATTAATGATGTCCTGTAACATAGCAATTCATGGCCTCATTAATGATGTCCTGTAACATAGCAATTCATGGCCTCATTAATGATGTCCTGTAACATAGCAATTCATGGCCTCATTAATGATGTCCTGTAACATAGCAATTCATGGCCTCATTAATGATGTCCTGTAACATAGCAACTCATGGCCTCATTAATGATGTCCTGTAACATAGCAATTCATGGCCTCATTAATGATGTCCTGTAACATAGCAATTCATGGCCTCATTAATGATGTCCTGTAACATAGCAATTCATGGCCTCATTAATGATGTCCTGTAACATAGCAATTCATGGCCTCATTAATGATGTCCTGTAACATAGCAATTCATGGCCTCATTAATGATGTCCTGTAACATAGCAATTCATGGCCTCATTAATGATGTCCTGTAACATAGCAATTCATGGCCTCATTAATGATGTCCTGTAACATAGCAATTCATGGCCTCATTAATGATGTCCTGTAACATAGCAATTCATGGCCTCATTAATGATGTCCTGTAACATAGCAATTCATGGCCTCATTAATGATGTCCTGTAACATAGCAATTCATGGCCTCATTAATGATGTCCTGTAACATAGCAATTCATGGCCTCATTAATGATGTCCTGTAACATAGCAATTCATGGCCTCATTAATGATGTCCTGTAACATAGCAATTCATGGCCTCATTAATGATGTCCTGTAACATAGCAACTCATGGCCTCATTAATGATGTCCTGTAACATAGCAATTCATGGCCTCATTAATGATGTCCAGTAACATAGCAACTCATGGCCTCATTAATGATGTCCTGTAACAAAGCAGCGCATGGCCTCATTAATGATGTCCTGTAACATAGCAATTCATGGCCTCATTAATGATGTCCTGTAACATAGCAATTCATGGCCTCATTAATGATGTCCTGTAACATAGCAACTCATGGCCTCATTAATGATGTCCTGTAACATAGCAAATCATGGCCTCATTAATGTGTTTCTGTAACAGAGCAATCCATGGCCTCATTAATAATGTCCTGTAACATAGCAATTCATGGCCTCATTAATGATGTCCTGTAACATAGCAATTCATGGCCTCATTAATGATGTCCTGTAACATAGCAATTCATGGCCTCATTAATGATGTCCTGTAACATAGCAATTCATGGCCTCATTAATGATGTCCTGTAACATAGCAATTCATGGCCTCATTAATGATGTCCTGTAACATAGCAATTCATGGCCTCATTAATGATGTCCTGTAACATAGCAATTCATGGCCTCATTAATGATGTCCTGTAACATAGCAATTCATGGCCTCATTAATGATGTCCTGTAACATAGCAATTCATGGCCTCATTAATGATGTCCTGTAACATAGCAATTCATGGCCTCATTAATGATGTCCTGTAACATAGCAATTCATGGCCTCATTAATGATGTCCTGTAACATAGCAATTCATGGCCTCATTAATGATGTCCTGTAACACAGCAATTCATGGCCTCATTAATGATGTCCTGTAACATAGCAATTCATGGCCTCATTAATGATGTCCTGTAACATAGCAATTCATGGCCTCATTAATGATGTCCTGTAACATAGCAATTCATGGCCTCATTAATGATGTCCTGTAACATAGCAATTCATGGCCTCATTAATGATGTCCTGTAACATAGCAATTCATGGCCTCATTAATGATGTCCTGTAACATAGCAATTCATGGCCTCATTAATGATGTCCTGTAACATAGCAATTCATGGCCTCATTAATGATGTCCTGTAACATAGCAACTCATGGCCTCATTAATGATGTCCTGTAACATAGCAATTCATGGCCTCATTAATGATGTCCTGTAACATAGCAATTCATGGCCTCATTAATGATGTCCTGTAACATAGCAATTCATGGCCTCATTAATGATGTCCTGTAACATAGCAATTCATGGCCTCATTAATGATGTCCTGTAACATAGCAATTCATGGCCTCATTAATGATGTCCTGTAACATAGCAATTCATGGCCTCATTAATGATGTCCTGTAACATAGCAATTCATGGCCTCATTAATGATGTCCTGTAACATAGCAATTCATGGCCTCATTAATGATGTCCTGTAACATAGCAATTCATGGCCTCATTAATGATGTCCTGTAACATAGCAACTCATGGCCTCATTAATGATGTCCTGTAACATAGCAATTCATGGCCTCATTAATGATGTCCTGTAACATAGCAATTCATGGCCTCATTAATGATGTCCTGTAACATAGCAATTCATGGCCTCATTAATGATGTCCTGTAACATAGCAATTCATGGCCTCATTAATGATGTCCTGTAACATAGCAATTCATGGCCTCATTAATGATGTCCTGTAACATAGCAATTCATGGCCTCATTAATGATGTCCTGTAACATAGCAATTCATGGCCTCATTAATGATGTCCTGTAACATAGCAATTCATGGCCTCATTAATGATGTCCTGTAACATAGCAATTCATGGCCTCATTAATGATGTCCTGTAACATAGCAACTCATGGCCTCATTAATGATGTCCTGTAACATAGCAATTCATGGCCTCATTAATGATGTCCTGTAACATAGCAATTCATGGCCTCATTAATGATGTCCTGTAACATAGCAATTCATGGCCTCATTAATGATGTCCTGTAACATAGCAATTCATGGCCTCATTAATGATGTCCTGTAACATAGCAATTCATGGCCTCATTAATGATGTCCTGTAACATAGCAATTCATGGCCTCATTAATGATGTCCTGTAACATAGCAATTCATGGCCTCATTAATGATGTCCTGTAACATAGCAATTCATGGCCTCATTAATGATGTCCTGTAACATAGCAATTCATGGCCTCATTAATGATGTCCTGTAACATAGCAATTCATGGCCTCATTAATGATGTCCTGTAACATAGCAACTCATGGCCTCATTAATGATGTCCTGTAACATAGCAATTCATGGCCTCATTAATGATGTCCTGTAACATAGCAATTCATGGCCTCATTAATGATGTCCTGTAACATAGCAATTCATGGCCTCATTAATGATGTCCTGTAACATAGCAATTCATGGCCTCATTAATGATGTCCTGTAACATAGCAATTCATGGCCTCATTAATGATGTCCTGTAACATAGCAATTCATGGCCTCATTAATGATGTCCTGTAACATAGCAATTCATGGCCTCATTAATGATGTCCTGTAACATAGCAATTCATGGCCTCATTAATGATGTCCTGTAACATAGCAACTCATGGCCTCATTAATGATGTCCTGTAACATAGCAATTCATGGCCTCATTAATGATGTCCTGTAACATAGCAATTCATGGCCTCATTAATGATGTCCTGTAACATAGCAATTCATGGCCTCATTAATGATGTCCTGTAACATAGCAATTCATGGCCTCATTAATGATGTCCTGTAACATAGCAATTCATGGCCTCATTAATGATGTCCTGTAACATAGCAATTCATGGCCTCATTAATGATGTCCTGTAACATAGCAATTCATGGCCTCATTAATGATGTCCTGTAACATAGCAATTCATGGCCTCATTATTGATGCCCTGTAACATAGCAACTCATTGCCTCATTAATGATATCCTGTAACAGAGCAATTCATGGCCTCATTAATGATGTCCTGTAACATAGCAATTCATGGCCTCATTAATGATGTCCTGTAACATAGCAATTCATGGCCTCATTAATGATGTCCTGTAACATAGCAATTCATGGCCTCATTAATGATGTCCTGTAACATAGCAATTCATGGCCTCATTAATGATGTCCTGTAACATAGCAATTCATGGCCTCATTAATGATGTCCTGTAACATAGCAATTCATGGCCTCATTAATGATGTCCTGTAACATAGCAATTCATGGCCTCATTAATGATGTCCTGTAACATAGCAATTCATGGCCTCATTAATGATGTCCTGTAACATAGCAATTCATGGCCTCATTAATGATGTCCTGTAACATAGCAATTCATGGCCTCATTAATGATGTCCTGTAACATAGCAACTCATGGCCTCATTAATGATGTCCTGTAACATAGCAATTCATGGCCTCATTAATGATGTCCTGTAACATAGCAATTCATGGCCTCATTAATGATGTCCTGTAACATAGCAATTCATGGCCTCATTAATGATGTCCTGTAACATAGCAATTCATGGCCTCATTAATGATGTCCTGTAACATAGCAATTCATGGCCTCATTAATGATGTCCTGTAACATAGCAATTCATGGCCTCATTAATGATGTCCTGTAACATAGCAATTCATGGCCTCATTAATGATGTCCTGTAACATAGCAATTCATGGCCTCATTAATGATGTCCTGTAACATAGCAATTCATGGCCTCATTAATGATGTCCTGTAACATAGCAATTCATGGCCTCATTAATGATGTCCTGTAACATAGCAATTCATGGCCTCATTAATGATGTCCTGTAACATAGCAATTCATGGCCTCATTAATGATGTCCTGTAACATAGCAATTCATGGCCTCATTAATGATGTCCTGTAACATAGCAATTCATGGCCTCATTAATGATGTCCTGTAACATAGCAATTCATGGCCTCATTAATGATGTCCTGTAACATAGCAATTCATGGCCTCATTAATGATGTCCTGTAACATAGCAACTCATGGCCTCATTAATGATGTCCTGTAACATAGCAATTCATGGCCTCATTAATGATGTCCTGTAACATAGCAATTCATGGCCTCATTAATGATGTCCTGTAACATAGCAATTCATGGCCTCATTAATGATGTCCTGTAACATAGCAATTCATGGCCTCATTAATGATGTCCTGTAACATAGCAATTCATGGCCTCATTAATGATGTCCTGTAACATAGCAATTCATGGCCTCATTAATGATGTCCTGTAACATAGCAATTCATGGCCTCATTAATGATGTCCTGTAACACAGCAATTCATGGCCTCATTAATGATGTCCTGTAACATAGCAATTCATGGCCTCATTAATGATGTCCTGTAACATAGCAATTCATGGCCTCATTAATGATGTCCTGTAACATAGCAATTCATGGCCTCATTAATGATGTCCTGTAACATAGCAATTCATGGCCTCATTAATGATGTCCTGTAACATAGCAATTCATGGCCTCATTAATGATGTCCTGTAACATAGCAACTCATGGCCTCATTAATGATGTCCTGTAACATAGCAATTCATGGCCTCATTAATGATGTCCTGTAACATAGCAATTCATGGCCTCATTAATGATGTCCTGTAACATAGCAATTCATGGCCTCATTAATGATGTCCTGTAACATAGCAATTCATGGCCTCATTAATGATGTCCTGTAACATAGCAATTCATGGCCTCATTAATGATGTCCTGTAACATAGCAATTCATGGCCTCATTAATGATGTCCTGTAACATAGCAATTCATGGCCTCATTAATGATGTCCTGTAACATAGCAATTCATGGCCTCATTAATGATGTCCTGTAACATAGCAATTCAAGGGCCT
>NC_056733.1:975312684-975340184 GCF_019279795.1 Protopterus annectens | reverse complement strand
TAGAGAACTAGACACTGTAAAACTAAGGGGCTCAAAGGGCTGTCGAAGCAGACATTGTAAGACTAAGGGGCTCAAAGGGCTGGCGAACTAGACATTGTAAGACTAAGGGGCTCAAAGGGCTGTCAAACTAGACACTAAGACTGAGGGGCTAAAAGGGCCGTCGAACTAGACATTGTAAGACTAAGGGGCTCAAAGGGCTGTCGAACTAGACATTGTAAGACTAAGGGGCTCAAAGGGCTGTCGAACTAGACATTGTAAGACTAAGGGGCTCAAAGGGCTGTCGAACTAGACATTGTAAGACTAAGGGGCTCAAAGTTCTGTCGAACTAGACATGGTATGACTAAGGGGCTCAAAGGGCCGTCGAACTAGACATTGTAAGACTGAGGGACTCAAAGGGCTGTCAAACTAGACATTGTAAGACTAAGGTGCTCAAAGGGCCATCGAACTAGACATTGTAATATTAAGGGTTCAAAGGACTGTCGAACTAAACACTGTAAGACAAGGGGATCAAAGGGCTGTCGAACTAGACATTGTAAGATTAAGGGGCTCAAAGGACCGTCGAACTAGACAATGTAAGATTAAGGGGCTCAAAGGGCCGTTGAACTAGACAATGTAAGATTAAAAGGCTCAAAGGGCCGTTGAACTAGACAATGTAAGATTAAGGGGCTCAAAGGGCTGTCAAACTAGACACTGTAAGACTAAGGGGCTCAAAGGGCTGTCGAACTAGACATTGTAAGACTGAGGGGCTCAAAGGGCTGTCGAAGTAGACACTGTAAGACTAAGGGGCCCAAAGGGCTGTCGAACTAGACATTTTAAGACTAAGGGGCTCAAAGGGCTGTCGAACTAGACATTGTAAGACTGAGGGGCTCAAAGGCCTGTCGAACTAGACATTGTAAGCCTAAGGGGCTCAAAGGCTGTCGAACTAGACACTGTAAGACTAAGGGGCTCAAAGGGCCGTCGAACTAGACATTGTAATATTAAGTGACTCAATGGGCTGTCGAAATAGACATTGTAAGACTAAGCGGCTCAAAGGGCTGTCGAACTGGACATTGTAAGACTAAGGGGCTCAAAGGGCTGTCGAACTAGACATTGTAAGACTGAGACCTCAAAGGTCTCTCGAACTAAACACTGTAAGACTAAGGGGCTCAAAGGGCCGTCGAACTAGACACTATAAGATTAAGGGGCTCAAAGGACTGTCGAACTAGACATTGTAAGACTAAGGGGCTCCAGGGGCTGTCGAACTAGACATTGTAAGACTAAGGGGCTCAAAGGGCTGTCGAACTAGACATTCTAAGACTGAGACCTCAAAGGTCTCTCGAACTAAACACTGTAAGACTAAGGGGCTCAAAGGGCCGTCGAACTAGACACTATAAGATTAAGGGGCTCAAAGGGCTGTCGAACTAGACATGGTAAGACTAAGGGGATCAAAGGGCTGTCGAACTAAACACTGTAAGACTAAGGGGCTCAAAGGGGCGTTGAACTAGACATTGTAAGACTAAGGGGCTCAAAGGACTGTCGAACTAGAGATTGTAAGACTAAGGGGCTCAAAGGGCTGTCGAGCTAGACATGGTAAGACTAAGGGGCTCAAAGGGGTGTCGAACTAGACATTGTAAGATGAAGGGGCTCAAAGGGCTGTCAAACTACACATTGTAAGACTAAGGGGCTCAAAGGGGTATCGAACTAGACATTGTAAGATGAAAGGGCTCAAAGGACTGTCGAACTAGACATTGTAAGACTAAGGGGCTCAAAGGGGTATCGAACTAGACATTGTAACATGAAAGGGCTCAAAGGACTGTCGAACTAGACATTGTAAGACTAAGGGGCTCAAAGAGCCATCAAACTAGACATTGTAAGATTAAGGGGCTCAAAGGGCTGTCGAACTAAACACTGTAAGACTAAGGGGATCAAAGGGCTGTCAAACTAAACACTGTAAGACTAAGGGGCTCAAAGGGGCGTTGAACTAGACATTGTAAGACTAAGGGGCTCAAAGGACTGTCGAACTAGAGATTGTAAGACTAAGGGGCTCAAAGGGCTGTCGAGCTAGACATGGTAAGACTAAGGGGCTCAAAGGGCCGTCGAACTAGACATTGTAATATTAAGGGGCTCAAAGGGCTGTCGAACTAGACATTGTAAGACTAATGGGGTCAAAGGGGTATCGAACTAGACATTGTAAGATGAAGGGGCTCAAAGGGCTGTCAAACTACACATTGTAAGACTAAGGGGCTCAAAGGACTGTCGAACTAGACATTGCAAGACTAAGGGGCTCAAAGAGCCGTCGAACTAGACATTGTAAGACTAAGGGGCTCAAAGAGCCGTCGAACTAGACATTGTAAGACTAAGGGGCTTCAAAGGGTCGTCGAACCAAACATTGTAAAACTAAAGGGCTCAAAGGGGCATCGAACTAGACATTGTAAGACTAAGGGGCTCAAAGGGCTGTCGAACTAGACATTGTAAGAGTAAGGGGCTCAAAGGACTGTTGAACTAGACATTGTAAGACTGAGGGGCTCAAAGGGCTGTCGAACTAGACATTGTAAGAGTAAGGGGCTCAAAGGACTGTTGAACTAGACATTGTAAGACTAAGGGGCTCAAAGGGCTGTCGAACTAGACATTGTAAAACTAAGGGACTCAAAGGACTGTCGAACTAGACATTGTAAGACTGAGGGGCTCAAAGGGACTTCGAACTAGACATTGTAAAACTAAGGGGCTCAAAGGACTGTCGAACTAGACATTGTAAGATTAAGGGGCTCAAAGGGCCATCAAACTAAACACTGAAAGACTAAGGGGCTCAAAGGGCTGTCGAACTAGACATTGTAAAACTAAGGGGCTCAAAGGGCTGTTGAACTAGACATTGTAAGACTAAGGGGCTCAAAGGGCCGTCGAACTAGACACTATAAGATTAAGGGGCTCAAAGGGCTGTCGAACTAGACATTGTAAGACTAAGGGGCTCAAAGGTCTTTCAAACTAGACATTGTAAGACTAAGGGGCTCAAAGGCTGTCGAACTACACATTTTAAGACTAAGGGGCTCAAAGGCTGTCGAACTAGACATTTTAAGACTAAGGGGCTCAAAGGGCTGTCGAACTAGACACTGTAAAACTAAGGGGCTCAAAGGCTGTCGAACTACACATTTTAAGACTAAGGGGCTCAAAGGCTGTCGAACTACACATTTTAAGACTAAGGGGCTCAAAGACTGTCGAACTATACATTTTAAGACTAAGGGGCTCAAAGGCTGTCGAACTAGACATTGTAAGACTAAGGGGCTCAAAGGCTGTCGAACTACACATTTTAAGACTAAGGGGCTCAAAGGCTGTCGAACTACACATTTTAAGACTAAGGGGCTCAAAGGCTGTCGAACTAGACATTTTAAGACTAAGGGGCTCAAAGGGCTGTAGAACTAGACATTGTAAGACTGAAGGGCTCAAAGGGCCGTCGAACTAGACATTGTAAGACTGAGGGGCTGAAAGAGGTATCAAACTAGACACTATAAGATTAAGGGGCTCAAAGGACTGTCGAACTAGACATTGTAAGACTAAGGGGCTCCAGGGGCTGTCGAACTAGACATTGTAAGACTAAGGGGCTCAAAGGGCTGTCGAACTAGACATTCTAAGACTGAGACCTCAAAGGTCTCTCGAACTAAACACTGTAAGACTAAGGGGCTCAAAGGGCCGTCGAACTAGACACTATAAGATTAAGGGGCTCAAAGGGCTGTCGAACTAGACATGGTAAGACTAAGGGGATCAAAGGGCTGTCGAACTAAACACTGTAAGACTAAGGGGCTCAAAGGGTGTTGAACTAGACATTGCAAGACTAAGGGGCTCAAAGGACTGTCGAACTAGAGATTGTAAGACTAAGGGGCTCAAAGGGCTGTCGAGCTAGACATGGTAAGACTAAGGGGCTCAAAGGGGTGTCGAACTAGACATTGTAAGATGAAGGGGCTCAAAGGGCTGTCAAACTACACATTGTAAGACTAAGGGGCTCAAAGGGGTATCGAACTAGACATTGTAAGATGAAAGGGCTCAAAGGACTGTCGAACTAGACATTGTAAGACTAAGGGGCTCAAAGGGGTATCGAACTAGACATTGTAACATGAAAGGGCTCAAAGGACTGTCGAACTAGACATTGTAAGACTAAGGGGCTCAAAGAGCAATCAAACTAGACATTGTAAGATTAAGGGGCTCAAAGGGCTGTCGAACTAAACACTGTAAGACTTAAGGGGATCAAAGGGCTGTCGAACTAAACACTGTAAGACTAAGGGGCTCAAAGGGGCGTTGAACTAGACATTGTAAGACTAAGGGGCTCAAAGGACTGTCGAACTAGAGATTGTAAGACTAAGGGGCTCAAAGGGCTGTCGAGCTAGACATGGTAAGACTAAGGGGCTCAAAGGGCCGTCGAACTAGACATTGTAATATTAAGGGGCTCAAAGGGCTGTCGAACTAGACATTGTAAGACTAATGGGGTCAAAGGGCTATCGAACTAGACATTGTAAGACTAATGGGCTCAAAGGGCTGTAGAACTAGACATTGTAAGACTGAGGGGCTCAAAGGGCCATCGAACTAGACATTGTAAGACTGAGGGGCTCAAAGTGCTGTCGAACTAGACATTGTAAGACTGAGGGGCTCAAAGGGCCGTCGAACTAGACATTGTAAGGCTAAGGGGCTTAAAGGGCTGTCGAACTAGACATTGTAAGACTGAGGGGCTCAAAGGGCCGTCGAACTAGACATTGTAAGACTAAGGGGCTTAAAGGGCTGTCGAACTAGACATTGTAAGACTAAGGGGCTCAAAGGGCTGTCGAACTAGACATTGTAAGACTAAGGGGCTCAAATGGCTGTCGAATTAGACATTGTAAGATTAAGGGGCTCAAAGGACTGTTGAACTAGACATTGTAAGACTAAGGGGCTCAAAGGGCTGTCAAACTAGACACTGTAAGACTAAGGGGCTCAAAAGGCTGTCGAACTAGACATTGTAAGACTAAGGGGCTCAAAGGGCTGTCGAACTAGACATTGTACGACTGAGGGGCTCAAAGGGCTGTCGAACTAGACATTGTAAGACTAAGGGGCCCAAAGGGCCGTCGAACTAAACACTAAGACTATGGGGCTCAAAGGGCCATCGAACTAGACATTGCAAAACTAAGGGACTCATAGGACTGTCGAACTAGACATTGTAAGACTAAGGGGCTCAAAGGGCCGTTGAACTAGACATTGTAAGACGAAGGAGCTCAAAGGGCTGTTGAACTAGACATTGTAAGACTAAGGGGCTCAAAGGGCTGTCGAACTAGACACTAAGACTAAGGGGCTCAAAGGGCTGTTGAACTAAGCATTGTAAGACGGAGGGGATCATAGGCTGTCGAACTAGACATTGTAAGACTAAGGGGCTCAATGGGCTGTCGAACTAGAAATTGTAAGACTAAGGGGCTCAAAGGGCCGTCAAACTAGACATTGTAATATTAAGGGGCTCAAAGGGCTGTCAAACTAGACATTGTAAGACTAAGGGGCTCAAAGGGGTATCAAACTAGACATTGTAAGATGAAGGGGCTCAAAGGGCTGTCGAACTAGACATTGTAAGATTAAGGGGCTCAAAGGGCTGTCGAACTAGACATTGTAAGATGAAGGGGCTCAAAAGGCTGTCGAACTAGACATTGTAATATTAAGGGGCTCAAGGGCTGTCGAACTAGACATTGTAATATTAAGGGGCTCAAGGGCTGTCGAACTAGACATTGTAAGACTAATGGGTTCAAAGGGCTGTCGAACTAGACATTGTAAGACTAAGGGGCTCAAAGGGCTGTCGGACTAGACGTAAGACTAAGGGGTTCAAAGGAATGTTGAACTAGACATTGTAAGACTAAGGGGCTCAAAGGGGTATCGAACTAGACATTGTAAGACTAAGGGGCTCAAGGGGCTGTCGAACTAGACATTCTAATACTAAGGGGCTCAAAGGGCTGTCGAACTAGACATTGTATGACTGAGGGGCTCAAAGGGCTGTCGAACTAGACATTGTAAGACTAAGGGGCTCAAAGGGGTATCGAACTAGACATTGTAAGATGAAGGCGCTCAAAGGGCTATCAAACTACACATTGTAAGACTAAGGGGCTCAAAGGGCTGTCGGACTAGACGCAAGACTAAGGGGTTCAAAGGAATTTTGAACTAGACATTGTAAGACTAAGGGGCTCAAAGGGGTATCGAACTAGACATTGTAAGATGAAGGGGCTCAAAGGGTTATCAAACTAGACATTGTAAGACGAAGGGGCTCAAAGGGCTGTCGGACTAGACGTAAGACTAAGGGGTTCAAAGGAATGTTGAACTAGACATTGTAAGACTAAGGGGCTCAAAGGGGTATCGAACTAGACATTGTAAGACTAAGGGGCTCAAGGGGCTGTCGAACTAGACATTCTAATACTAAGGGGCTCAAAGGGCTGTCGAACTAGACATTGTAAGACTAAGGGGCTCAAAGGGCCGTCGAACTAGACATTGTAAGATTAAGGGGCTCAAAGGGCTGTCGACCTAAACACTGTAAGACAAAGGGGATCAAAGGGCTGTCGAACTAAACATTGTAAGACTAAGGGGCTCAAAGGGCCATCGAACTAGACATTGTAAGATTAAGGGGCTCAAAGGGCTGTCGAACTAGACATTGTAAGACTAAGGGGCCCAAAGGGCTGGCGAACTAGACATTTTAAGACTAAGGGGCTCAAAGGGCCGTCGAACTAGACATTGTAAGACTGAGGGGCTCAAAGGGATGTCGAACTAGACATTGTAAGACTAAGGGGCTCAAAGGGCCGTCGAACTAGACAATGTAAGATTAAGGGGCTCAAAGGGCCGTCGAACTAGACAATGTAAGATTAAGGGGCTCAAAGGGCCGTCGAACTAGACATTTTAAGACTAAGGGGCTCAAAGGGCTGTCGAACTAGACATTGTAAGACTGAGGGGCTCAAAGGGCTGTCGAAGTAGACACTGTAAGACTAAGGGGCCCAAAGGGCTGTCGAACTAGACATTTTAAGACTAAGGGGCTCAAAGGGCTGTCGAACTAGACATTGTAAGACTGAGGGGCTCAAAGGCCTGTCGAACTAGACATTGTAAGCCTAAGGGGCTCAAAGACTGTCGAACTAGACAGTGTAAGACTAAGGGGCTCAAAGGGCCGTCGAACTAGACATTGTAATATTAAGTGGCTCAATGGGCTGTCGAAATAGACATTGTAAGACTAAGCGGCTCAAAGGGCTGTCGAACTGGACATTGTAAGACTAAGGGGCTCAAAGAGGTATCAAACTAGACATTGTAAGACGAAGGGGCTCAAAGGGCTGTCGGACTAGACATTGTAAGACTAAGGGGTTCAAAGGACTGTCGAACTAGACATTGTAAGACTAAGGGGTTCAAAGGACTGTCGAACTAGACATTGTAAGACTAAGGGGCTCAAAGGGCTGTCGAACTAAACACTGTAAGACTAAGGGGCTCAAAGGGGCGTTGAACTAGACATTGTAAGACTAAGGGGCTCAAAGGACTGTCGAACTAGAGATTGTAAGACTAAGGGGCTCAAAGGGCTGTCGAACTAGACATTGTAAGACTAAGGGGCTCAAAGGGCTGTCGAACTAGACATTCTAAGACTGAGACCTCAAAGGTCTCTCGAACTAAACACTGTAAGACTAAGGGGCTCAAAGGGCCGTCGAACTAGACACTATAAGATTAAGGGGCTCAAAGGGCTGTCGAACTAGACATGGTAAGACTAAGGGGATCAAAGGGCTGTCGAACTAAACACTGTAAGACTAAGGGGCTCAAAGGGGCGTTGAACTAGACATTGTAAGACTAAGGGGCTCAAAGGACTGTCGAACTAGAGATTGTAAGACTAAGGGGCTCAAAGGGCTGTCGAGCTAGACATGGTAAGACTAAGGGGCTCAAAGGGGTGTCGAACTAGACATTGTAAGATGAAGGGGCTCAAAGGGCTGTCAAACTACACATTGTAAGACTAAGGGGCTCAAAGGGGTATCGAACTAGACATTGTAAGATGAAAGGGCTCAAAGGACTGTCGAACTAGACATTGTAAGACTAAGGGGCTCAAAGGGGTATCGAACTAGACATTGTAAGATGAAAGGGCTCAAAGGACTGTCGAACTAGACATTGTAAGACTAAGGGGCTCAAAGAGCCATCAAACTAGACATTGTAAGATTAAGGGGCTCAAAGGGCTGTCGAACTAAACACTGTAAGACTAAGGGGCTCAAAGGGCTGTCGAACTAGACATGGTAAGACTAAGGGGATCAAAGGGCTGTCGAACTAAACACTGTAAGACTAAGGGGCTCAAAGGCGCCTTGAACTAGACATTGTAAGACTAAGGGGCTCAAAGGACTGTCGAACTAGAGATTGTAAGACTAAGGGGCTCAAAGGGCTGTCGAGCTAGACATGGTAAGACTAAGGGGCTCAAAGGGGTGTCGAACTAGACATTGTAAGATGAAGGGGCTCAAAGGGCTGTCAAACTACACATTGTAAGACTAAGGGGCTCAAAGGGGTATCGAACTAGACATTGTAAGATGAAAGGGCTCAAAGGACTGTCGAACTAGACATTGTAAGACTAAGGGGCTCAAAGGGGTATCGAACTAGACATTGTAAGATGAAAGGGCTCAAAGGACTGTCGAACTAGACATTGTAAGACTAAGGGGCTCAAAGAGCCATCAAACTAGACATTGTAAGATTAAGGGGCTCAAAGGGCTGTCGAACTAAACACTGTAAGACTAAGGGGATCAAAGGGCTGTCGAACTAAACACTGTAAGACTAAGGGGCTCAAAGGGGCGTTGAACTAGACATTGTAAGACTAAGGGGCTCAAAGGACTGTCGAACTAGACATTGTAAGACTAAGGGGCTCAAAGGGCTGTCGAACTAGACATTGTAAGACTAAGGGGCTCAAAGGGCCGTCGAACTAGACATTGTAATATTAAGGGGCTCAAAGGGCTGTCGAACTAGACATTGTAAGACTAATGGGGTCAAAGGGGTATCGAACTAGACATTGTAAGATGAAGGGGCTCAAAGGGCTGTCAAACTACACATTGTAAGACTAAGGGGCTCAAAGGACTGTCGAACTAGACATTGTAAGACTAAGGGGCTCAAAGAGCCGTCGAACTAGACATTGTAAGACTAAGGGGCTCAAAGAGCCGTGAAACTAGACATTGTAAGACTAAGGGGCTCAAAGGGTCGTCGAACCAAACATTGTAAAACTAAAGGGCTCAAAGGGGCATCGAACTAGACATTGTAAGACTAAGGGGCTCAAAGGGCTGTCGAACTAGACATTGTAAGAGTAAGGGGCTCAAAGGACTGTTGAACTAGACATTGTAAGACTGAGGGGCTCAAAGGGCTGTCGAACTAGACATTGTAAGAGTAAGGGGCTCAAAGGACTGTTGAACTAGACATTGTAAGACTAAGGGGCTCAAAGGGCTGTCGAACTAGACATTGTAAAACTAAGGGACTCAAAGGACTGTCGAACTAGACATTGTAAGACTGAGGGGCTCAAAGGGACTTCGAACTAGACATTGTAAAACTAAGGGGCTCAAAGGACTGTCGAACTAGACATTGTAAGATTAAGGGGCTCAAAGGGCCATCAAACTAAACACTGAAAGTCTAAGGGGCTCAAAGGGCTGTCGAACTAGACATTGTAAAACTAAGGGGCTCAAAGGGCTGTTGAACTAGACATTGTAAGACTAAGGGGCTCAAAGGGCCGTCGAACTAGACACTAAGATTAAGGGTCTCAAAGGGCTGTCGAACTAGACATTGTAAGACTAAGGGGCTCAAAGGTCTTTCAAACTAGACATTGTAAGACTAAGGGGCTCAAAGGCTGTCGAACTACACATTTTAAGACTAAGGGGCTCAAAGGCTGTCGAACTAGACATTTTAAGACTAAGGGGCTCAAAGGGCTGTCGAACTAGACATTGTAAAACTAAGGGGCTCAAAGGCTGTCGAACTACACATTTTAAGACTAAGGGGCTCAAAGGCTGTCGAACTACACATTTTAAGACTAAGGGGCTCAAAGGCTGTCGAACTAGACATTTTAAGACTAAGGGGCTCAAAGGCTGTCGAACTAGACATTGCAAGACTAAGGGGCTCAAAGGCTGTCGAACTACACATTTTAAGACTAAGGGGCTCAAAGGCTGTCGAACTACACATTTTAAGACTAAGGGGCTCAAAGGCTGTCGAACTAGACATTTTAAGACTAAGGGGCTCAAAGGGCTGTAGAACTAGACATTGTAAGATTGAAGGGCTCAAAGGGCCGTCGAACTAGACATTGTAAGACTGAGGGGCTGAAAGAGGTATCAAACTAGACATTGTAAGATGAAGGGGTTCAAAGGACTGTCGAACTAGACATTGTAAAACTAAGGGGCTCAAAGGGCTATCGAACTAGACATTGTAAGACTAATGGGCTCAAAGGGCTGTAGAACTAGACATTGTAAGACTGAGGGGCTCAAAGGGCTGTCGAACTAGACATTGTAAGACTGAGGGGCTCAAAGGGCTGTCGAACTAGACATTGTAAGACTGAGGGGCTCAAAGGGCTGTCGAACTAGACATTGTAAGACTAAGGGGCTTAAAGGGCTGTCGAACTAGACATTGTAAGACTAAGGGGCTCAAATGGCTGTCGAATTAGACATTGTAAGATTAAGGGGCTCAAAGGACTGTTGAACTAGACATTGTAAGACTAAGGGGCTCAAAGGGCTGTCAAACTAGACACTGTAAGACTAAGGGGCTCAAAGGGCTGTCGAACTAGACATTGTAAGACTAAGGGGCTCAAAGGGCTGTCGAACTAGACATTGTACGACTGAGGGGCTCAAAGGGCTGTCGAACTAGACATTGTAAGACTAATGGGGTCAAAGGGCTATCGAACTAGACATTGTAAGACTAATGGGCTCAAAGGGCTGTAGAACTAGACATTGTAAGACTGAGGGGCTCAAAGGGCCATCGAACTAGACATTGCAAAACTAAGGGACTCATAGGACTGTCGAACTAGACATTGTAAGACTAAGGGGCTCAAAGGGCCGTTGAACTAGACATTGTAAGACGAAGGAGCTCAAAGGGCTGTTGAACTAGACATTGTAAGACTAAGGGGCTCAAAGGGCTGTCGAACTAGACACTAAGACTAAGGGGCTCAAAGGGCTGTTGAACTAAGCATTGTAAGACGGAGGGGATCATAGGCTGTCGAACTAGACATTGTAAGACTAAGGGGCTCAATGGGCTGTCGAACTAGAAATTGTAAGACTAAGGGGCTCAAAGGGCCGTCAAACTAGACATTGTAATATTAAGGGGCTCAAAGGGCTGTCAAACTAGACATTGTAAGACTAAGGGGCTCAAAGGGGTATCAAACTAGACATTGTAAGATGAAGGGGCTCAAAGGGCTGTCGAACTAGACATTGTAAGATTAAGGGGCTCAAAGGGCTGTCGAACTAGACATTGTAAGATGAAGGGGCTCAAAAGGCTGTCGAACTAGACATTGTAATATTAAGGGGCTCAAGGGCTGTCGAACTAGACATTGTAATATTAAGGGGCTCAAGGGCTGTCGAACTAGACATTGTAATATTAAGGGGCTCAAGGGCTGTCGAACTAGACATTGTAAGACTAATGGGTTCAAAGGGCTGTCGAACTAGACATTGTAAGACTAAGGGGCTCAAAGGGGTATCGAACTAGACATTGTAAGATGAAGGGGCTCAAAGGGCTATCAAACTACACATTGTAAGACTAAGGGGCTCAAAGGGCTGTCGGACTAGACGTAAGACTAAGGGGTTCAAAGGAATGTTGAACTAGACATTGTAAGACTAAGGGGCTCAAAGGGGTATCGAACTAGACATTGTAAGACTAAGGGGCTCAAGGGGCTGTCGAACTAGACATTTTAATACTAAGGGGCTCAAAGGGCTGTCGAACTAGACATTGTATGACTGAGGGGCTCAAAGGGCTGTCGAACTAGACATTGTAAGACTAAGGGGCTCAAAGGGGTATCGAACTAGACATTGTAAGATGAAGGCGCTCAAAGGGCTATCAAACTACACATTGTAAGACTAAGGGGCTCAAAGGGCTGTCGGACTAGACGTAAGACTAAGGGGTTCAAAGGAATGTTGAACTAGACATTGTAAGACTAAGGGGCTCAAAGGGGTATCGAACTAGACATTGTAAGACTAAGGGGCTCAAAGGGCTGTCGAACTAGACATTGTAAGACTAAGGGGCTCAAAGGGGTATCGAACTAGACATTGTAAGATGAAGGGGCTCAAAGGGGTATCGAACTAGACATTGTAAGATGAAGGGGCTCAAAAGGCTGTCGGACTAGACGCAAGACTAAGGGGTTCAAAGGAATGTTGAACTAGACATTGTAAGACTAAGGGGCTCAAAGGGGTATCGAACTAGACATTGTAAGACTAAGGGGCTCAAGGGGCTGTCGAACTAGACATTCTAATACTAAGGGGCTCAAAGGGCTGTCGAACTAGACATTGTAAGACTAAGGGGCTCAAAGGGCTATCGGACTAGACATTGTATGACTGAGGGGCTCAAAGGGCTGTCGAACTAGACATTGTAAGATTAAGGGGCTCAAAGGGCTGTCGATCTAAACACTGTAAGACAAAGGGGATCAAAGGGCTGTCGAACTAAACATTGTAAGACTAAGGGGCTTCAAAGGGCCATCGAACTAGACATTGTAAGATTAAGGGGCTCAAAGGGCTTTCGAACTAGACATTGTAAGACTAAGGGGCCCAAAGGGCTGGCGAACTAGACATTTTAAGACTAAGGGGCTCAAAGGGCTGTCGAACTAGACATTGTAAGACTGAGGGGCTCAAAGGGCTGTCGAACTAGACATTGTAAGACTAAGGGGCTGAAAGGGGTATCAAACTAGACACTGTAAGACTGAGGGGCTCAAAGGGCCTTCGAACTAGACATTGTAAAACTAAGGGGCTCAAAGGACTGTCGAACTAGACATTGTAAGACTAAGGGGCTCAAAGGTCCGTCGAACTAGACATTGTAAAACTAAGGGGCTCAAAGGACTGTCGAACTAGACATTGTAAGACTTAGGGGCTCAAAGGTCTGTCGAACTAGACATTGTAAAACTAAGGGGCTCAAAGGACTGTCGAACTAGACATTGTAAGACTTAGGGGCTCAAAGGTCTGTCGAACTAGACATTGTAAAACTAAGGGGCTCAAAGGGCTGTCGAACTAGACATTGTAAGATTAAGGGGCTCAAAGGGCTGTCGAACTAGACATTGCAAGACTGAAGGGCTCAAATGGCTGTCGAACTAGACATTGTAAGACTAAGGGGCTCAAAGGGCTGTCGAACTAGACATTGTAAGATTAAGGGGCTCAAAGGGCTGTCGAACTAGACATTGCAAGACTGAAGGGCTCAAATGGCTGTCGAACTAGACATTGTAAGACTAAGGGGCTCAAACGGCTGTCGAACTAGACATTGTAAGATTAAGGGGCTCAAAGGGCTGTCGAACTAGACATTGCAAGACTGAAGGGCTCAAATGGCTGTCGAACTAGACACTGTAAGACTAAGGGGCTCAATGGGCTGTCGAAGTAGACACTGTAAGACTAAGGGGCTCAAAGGGCCGTCGAACTAGACATTGTAAGATTAAGGGGCTCAACGGCTGTCGAACTACACATTTTAAGAATAAGGGGCTCAAAGGGCTGTCGAACTAGAGATTGTAAGACTGAGGGGCTGAAAGGGCTGTCGAACTACACATTTTAAGACTAAGGGGCTCAAAGGGGTATCGAACTAGGCATTGTAAGATGAAGTGGCTCAAAGGGCTATCAAACTACACATTGTAAGACTAAGGGGCTCAAAGGACTGTCGAACTAGACATTGTAAGACGAAGGGGTTCAAAGGGCTGTCGAACTAGACATTGTAAGACTAAGGGGCTCAAAGGGGTATCGAACTAGACATTGTAAGGCTAAGGGGCTCAAGGGGCTGTCGAACTAGACATTCTAATACTAAGGGGCTCAAAGGGCTGTCGAACTAGACATTGTAAGACTAAGGGGCTCAAAGAGGTATCAAACTAGACATTGTAAGATTAAGGGGCTCAAAGGGCTGTCGAACTAGACATTGTAAGACTAAGGGGCTCAAAGGGCTGTCGAACTAGACATTGTAAGACTTAGGGGCTCAAAGGGCCGTCGAACTAAACACTGTAAGACTAAGGGGCTGAAAGGGCTGTCGAACTAGAGATTGTAAGACTAAGAGGCTCAAAGGGCCGTCGAACTAGACATTGTAAGACTGAGGGGCTCAAAGGGCTGTCGAACTAGACATTGTAAGACTAAGGGGCTCAAAGAGGTATCAAACTAGACATTGTAAAACTAAGGGGCTCAAAGGGCTGTCGAACTAGACATTGTAAGACTAAGGGGCTCAAAGAGGTATCAAACTAGACATTGTAAAACTAAGGGGCTCAAAGGGCTGTCGAACTAGACATTGTAAGACGAAGGGGCTCAAATGGCTGTCGAACTAGACATTGTAAGACTGAGGGGCTCAAAGGGCTGTCGAACTAGACATTGTAAGAGTAAGGGGCTCAAAGGTCTGTCGAACTAGACACTGTAAGACTGAGGGGCTCAAAGGGCCTTCGAACTAGACATTGTAAAACTAAGGGGCTCAAAGGTCTGTCGAACTAGACATTGTAAGACTAAGGGGCTCAAAGGGCTGTCGAACTAGACATTGTAAGACTAAGGGGCTCAAAGAGGTATCAAACTAGACATTGTAAAACTAAGGGGCTCAAAGGGCTGTCGAACTAGACATTGTAAGACTAAGGGGCTCAAAGGGCTGTCGAACTAGACATTGTAAGACTGAGGGGCTCAAAGGGCTGTCGAACTAGACATTGTAAGAGTAAGGGGCTCAAAGGTCTGTCGAACTAGACACTGTAAGACTGAGGGGCTCAAAGGGCCTTCGAACTAGACATTGTAAAACTAAGGGGCTCAAAGGTCTGTCGAACTAGACATTGTAAGACTAAGGGGCTAAAAGGGCTGTCGAACTAGACATTGTAAAACTAAGGGGCTCAAAGGTCTGTCGAACTAGACACTGTAAGACTGAGGGGCTCAAAGGGCTGTCGAACTAGACATTGTAAAACTAAGGGGCTCAAAGGTCTGTCGAACTAGACACTGTAAGACTGAGGGGCTCAAAGGGCTGTCGAACTAGACATTGTAAGACTGAGGGGCTCAAAGGGCTGTCGAACTAGACATTGTAAGATTAAGGGGCTCAAAGAGGTATCAAACTAGACATTGTAAGATGAAGGGGCTCAAAGGGCTGTCGGACTAGACATTGTAAGACTAAGGGGTTCAAAGGACGGTCGAACTAGACATTGTAAGACTAAGGGGCTCAAAGGGGTATCGAACTAGACATTGTAAGACTAAGGGGCTCAAGGGGCTGTCGAACTAGACATTGTAAGACTAAGGGGCTCAAAGGGCTGTCGAACTAGACATTGTAAGACTGAGGGGCTCAAAGAGGTATCAAACTAGACATTGTAAGATGAAGGGGCTCAAAGGGCTGTCGGACTAGACATTGTAAGACTAAGGGGTTCAAAGGGCTGTCGGACTAGACATTGTAAGACTAAGGGGCTCAAAGGGGTATCGAACTAGACATTGTAAGACTAAGGGGCTCAAGGGGCTGTCGAACTAGACATTGTAAAACTAAGGGGCTCAAAGGGCTGTTGAAGTAGACATTGTAAGACTAAGGGGCTCAAAGGGCTGTCGAACTAGACATTGTAAGACTAAGGGGTTCAAAGGGCTGTCGAACTAGACATTGTAAGACTGAGAGGCTCAAACGGCTGTCGAACTAGACATTGTAAAACTAAGGGGCTCAAAGGGCTGTCGGACTAGACATTGTAAGACTAAGGGGTTCAAAGGACGGTCGAACTAGACATTGCAAGACGAAGGGGCTCAAAGGACTGTCGAACTAGACATTGTAAGACTGAGGGGCTCAAAGAGCCGTCGAACTAGACATTGTAAGATTAAGGGGCTCAAAGGGCTGTGGAACTAAACATTGTAAGACTAAGGGGATCAAAGGGCTGTCGAACTAAACACTGTAAGACTAAGGGGCTCAAAGGGTCGTCGAACCAAACATTGTAAAACTAAAGGGCTCAAAGGGGCATCGAACTAGACATTGTAAGACTAAGGGGCTCAAAGGACTGTCAAACTAGACATTGTAAGACTGAGGGGCTCAAAGGGCTGTCGAACTAGACATTGTAAGTCTAAGGGGCTCAAAGGGCTGTCGAACTAGACAATGTAAAACTAAGGGGCTCAAAGGGCTGTTGAAGTAGACATTGTAAGACTAAGGGGCTCAAACGGCTGTCGAACTAGACATTGTAAGACTAAGGGGCTCAAAAAGCCATCGAACTAGACACTGTAAAACTAAGGGGCTCAAAGGGCTGTCAAACTAGACACTGTAAGACTGAGGGGCTCAAAGGGCCTTTGAACTAGACATTGTAAAACTAAGGGGCTCAAAGTTCTGTCGAACTAGACATGGTATGACTAAGGGGCTCAAGGGGCTGTCGGACTAGACATTGTAAGACTGAGGGGCTCAAGGGCTGTTGAACTAGACATTGTAAAACTGTTTTGTGAGAAATAAATCTAAGTGATATTGTGATGGGTGGGAATGGGGGTAGGGGAGTGGAGTGAGCCCGAGTAAAGAGAGCTGGACCCTGTTTACGGCTTTGAGGAGCCTCAGAGACAATCAGTACAAGTCTTATTTTGTAGTATGCTAGGCTAAGTAATGTCTGCCTACATTAGCATCAGTAGCATTAAAATTTAGGCAGTGGGGAGGTTTGTCAACCAGACCCTCGTATGGGCCTTAAGCACTATTAAATGTCTGTTATCAGCCCCGAAAAATAAAAACTGTGTGTGTTAATGTAGTTGTTGACATGTAATCTTACGTCCAAAGTTAAGAGGGCTGTGGGAAAAGTGAGTGCAGAGTTAGCACAGTATGAGCCCAATGTTAAGTTTTAGGCAAGAGGGGATTAAGCAAACCCAGTATAACTAAGTGAATATAATTAAGTGAAAATATATGCTAATTCAAATTCTCATATTCTACAACCGTTGTTTGTCAGAAATGCCAGTATTTAAGAAATGTATCTAATTTGGGGATTTTGTCCCCGATTATTTTTGACTTTCTTACTGATTCTGGACATAAAAAGTTTACAACTGTGGATAAAACCTTGAAGTCTGCTGATTCATGGCACTAAATACGGCAAAGTTAACTTTTAAAGCATGAAAACAAAAGAAAAAAATTAAGAGAGCATTTGTTCATGGGGTTTAAGAAAATCCTTATACTGTAAGACGACCACACAGGCAAAGGCAGCTGACAGACAACTAAGACAGTCTCAATAAACAGAGAAAATGCAAACAGTTCAAATATATTTCCAGGGTACAAATGAAGGCATCAGTAATAAACCTGAAATTTAAACTTTGTCTTCTCGTAATAAACCTGAAATTTAAACTTTGTCTTCTCACTTCATTGAAGATACATATGACAGCTGAGGACATGGACATAGAACCCCCTGCTAACAAATGAGAACAAGCAAGCCACACACAGGAGTAGAGAAATGGTGTTATGCTGCACAGCTTTGATGGTGTCATTCATGTTTTCTGAAGACGATGACTGGTGTTGCAATAGTGGCAAAGACAAAAAAAAGAAGTTATGTACTCGCCATACCGTTCCATGTATGTAGTCCATCTCGCCGAACATTATTATGTGTGGGTTCAGAGCTGATCCTTGGCTCCGACTCATCAGCTTTTAGAAAGCCTGAAAACTTCTGATTGGCTCATGACTAGGAGGTATCCCATGGTGCATGAGCACACTCACCAGATCTTGTTTACTGCTAGTCTATATAAGGAGAAAAAGTAGAAAAAGAGTGCAAAGGTATGAAAGAAAAACCCCAATAAAGTGCCCTTTATGGTAAAAAACACTAGAGATCCTCCAGGAAGGGGGCTGGTGGGTGGGTTCGTAATAATGTTCGGCGAGATGGACTACATACATGGAACGTTATGGTGAGTACATAACTTCTTTATGTTTGTAATAATGTTCGGCGAGATGGACTACATACATGGAACGTTATGGTGAGTACATAACTTCTTTATGTTATGTAGTCCTGTCTCGCCTCCATTATTACGTGTGGGACAGTGTCCCTAGCATCTTGTATGGGTGGCTCACTGGAAAATACTCCTGAGTACCGTGGAACCAAATGAGGCCCTACACCTGAAAGTTAGGTCCACTTTGTAATGGGTAATGAAGGTATGAGGGGTACCCATGTTGCTGTGCTGCATATATTATCAATAGGAGTCCTGGCTTGGAAGGCAGCAGAAGTAGAAAATGATCTGGCAGACTGCACTTTGACCTTAAGGGGTAACCCTCTTCCCTCAGAAGGATAAATGAAAGAGATGCAGTTAGAGATCCAGTATGATAGTGTGACCTTAGAAACTGGCAAACCCATTCTTGTTTCAGCAAAGGAAACGAATAGCTGGTCTGATTTTCTAAATCCTTTAGTTCTGTGGATGTAGAAATGCAATTGCTTGTGCACATCCAATTGGCGAAATCTATACTCTGCTTTATTGGTGTGACTGGGGAAGAATACTGGCAATTCGATAGTTTGATTCACGTGAAAATGGGAGCAGACCTTGGGGATAAAGGAAGGCTTTGTCCAGAGAGAGACCCTATCTTTGTGAAAAATTAAGTATGGAGGTTTAACTGATAGGGCTTGCAGTTCGGAAACTCGTCTGGCTGAAGTTATCGCCACCAGAAAAAAGAGTCTTCCACAATAGAAATTTTAATTGACAGCTATGGGCTGGTTCAAAAGGTGGCAAAGTAAGTTTAGAAAGGACTAGATTTAGATCCCAGGGAGGAATGAGATCTTGAACGGGAGATCTTAACATCATAGAACCTTTGAGAAAGGTCTTGCAAAGTTTGTGGGACATAAGGTTAGAATGGTTAATTCCCACATGAAAATTAGATATTGCTGCTAGCTGAACTCAGAGTTTAGCAGCTGCTAATCCCTGGTGAAAAAGTTCTGACAGGAACTCTAAGACAACAGGAATGGGAGCTGTAAATGGATTAACCGTTCTGTTATCTGCCCATATAGAAAAGCTCTTCCATTTACTGTTGTACAATTGTCTAGTCGAGGGCTTATGAGAAGAGGTAATGATATGGGTTACAGCTGGAGACAGATCGTGAAGCCTGACCAATGATGGAACTGGAGCAGCCATGCTGTCAGTTTGAGTGTGGAGACTGGGATGGAGAGAACCTGATATGTGTGTCAAGAGGTCTGGTACTGGGTCCAGAGTCCATGGATAGTCTAACAGGTGAGGCCCGAAAAAAGGGAACCAAATCTGATGAGGCCAGTAAGGAATGATGAGGATCATCTTGCTTCCCAACAACACTGCTTTCTGTATAACCTTGGGAATGAGTGGAAACGGAGGAAATGCATAAAGAAGTCCCATGGGCCAATCATGGACGAGTGCATCTCTTGGAGACTCTCCCGGAGGGGGAATGAGGGAGAAAATGTTGCTGCATTTGGCGTTGATAGGGCTGGCAAAGTGATCGCAGCAGGGTTGTCCCCATCAGTGGAAGGTCTGATGGGCCACTTTCTGGCTCAAAGACCATTCGTGAGGTAACAAAATTGCCCTGCTTAGCTTGTCTGCTATCACGTTGGATGTCCCCGGGATGTGCATTGCAATGAGAAAGCGTTGGGAAGAAATCACCCAGTTCCAAACTCGCAGGGCCTCTCGACATAAGGGGTATGACCTGGTTCCTCCTTGCTTGTTTACATACCACTGATATGTTGTCCGTCTGGATAGCTATCATGCCTAGAGGGAGAAAGTCGTGAAGTGCTTGCAATGCTAGAAGCACCACTCTCATCCCTTTGATATGCAGATGGGCCTCGTGATCTTGCCATGTGCCTTGGACAGTCCTGCCTAGATAATGCCCCCCCCCCCCATCTGAGAGGCATCCGTGGTCACAGTGGCAATGGGTTTGTGCAGTACAAAGGGAGTCCCTGTGGAAAGGTGACCTGGCTGAATCCATCAACGGGGATCCTTTTTGCAAGAATCTGTTATTAGTATCTGGTGATGCAGGGTCAACTGCTGAAAAGACCACTGGGAAGACAGAAGCCATTGCAGTATTCTCATATGTAGTCTTGCTAATGGTACCAATGTTATAGTCAATGCCATTGTTCCAAGTAGTTGTAACACCACCTTCACTTTGACTCTTTGAAGGGGAAGTATAGTACACTTGTGTACACTTACCATAAATGTAGATGTTCGAGTGTATTCACTGTTGCAGACATTACATTTGGCTAATATGCTGGCAGGTTGCCCTCAGTCGGCCTGAATTCCAAAGTCCTGGTCGGTTGCTGTCTCCTCTTCCATGACGTCAGGTCATCAGGGGTACAAAACATGTAGCCGATGCCATTTTCTTTAGTTTTTCTTGCCCCCGATGTCAGGTGCCCTCAAAAAGGTAGCAATATTATATATATATATATATATATATATATATATATATATATATATATATATATATATATATACATGCATCAATATAAACTTTGCCTTCATCTACAAACAAATACACCACATAGGTTGTAGAAGACAGAGAAGGAAAGATAAGCTGTAGAATGACAGGGGGATGGCGGGAGGGTAACCTGGACTGCAACAGTGAATACACTCAAACATCTACATTTATGGTAAGTGTACACAACTGTACTATGTTCTTTGTGTTTCACTGTTTCAGTTATTACATTTGGGTAGAATCCCAAAGCTATGGTTGGGAGGCTGGAGCTAAACAGCATTAGGTGTGGCTATAAGGCCCTACAGTACTGCAGTGGCAAAGCCTGCCCTGGACTTAGAGTAGAGAGGCAAATGGTAATGCTTTGTAAAGGTGTGAATAGAACTTCAAGTAGCAGCCTCTAGAATATCTTTGGTTGGTACTCCTCTGAGAAAGGCTGCTGAAGAAGCTGCAGCTCTGGTGGAATGAGACCTAATGCCCATGGGCACAGGTTTACCATGGTGTAAATAGCAGAAACGGATGCAGTGGCTTATCCACTTTGAAATTGTCTGCTTTGAGATAGAATTCCTTCTGATCCTGCAGAATATGACACTAGTAATTGCTCAGTTTTTCTTAGAGCTTTTGTCCTGCTCAAGTAGACTCTTAGCTGTCTGTGTACGTCCAAGGAATGCAGAATTCTCTCCCCTTTGTTCTGTGGATTTGGATAAAAAGTTGGCAGATTAATTGTTTGGTTAAGAGCCACAATGGAAACCACCTTAGCTATAAAAGTAAGATTTGTCCTGAAAGACACCCTGTCTGAGTAAAATATGATAAAAGGCTCTACAGCCTGAGGGCCTGTAGCTCTGAAACTCTTCTTGCTGAAGTAATTGCTAGTAGCAGGGCTGTCTTCCAAGATAAGAACTTTATATCAGCGGTAGCAGCTGGTTCAAATGGAGGCAGGGTGAGCTTTTCCAACAGATAATTAAGGTCCCATGCAGGTAATGGTGATCTTCTAGGAGGCCTTAGGTTTTTGGCTCCTCTAAGATACTGCTTTAGTAAATGATGAGAAAAGATTGGTGGCTCTGTATTTTAATGAGCCGAGATGGCAGAGGCATGGATTTTGATTGATGAGAAAGATAGGCCTTTGTCAAGCATCTCAGTTAAGTATTGTAATATCTGAGGAATATGTGGTTCTGCTGTATCAGTTCCTTGTGCTTGCACAGAATCTCTTCCATTTGTCAGCATAAGATTTTCTAGTATTAGGCCTTCTGGCTTGCAAAATGACATCCATCACAGCTTTACTGAAAGGTGTTGTTTGTATGACTACATGATTAGCCATGCTGCCAGGTTCAGAGTCTGTAGTTGATTGTGCAGGATCTGATTGTTTTGCTGGGACAGTAGTTGTAGTCTTTGAGGCAAGGTCCAAGCTGGGTATTGAGACAAGTTCCTTAGGATTGAGTACCACTATTGGCGGGGCCAGTCCGGGGCAATTAATATCATCTTTGGCTTCTCTTGCCTGACTTTTAGGAGGACCTTGGGTAGAAGAGGCAGAGGAGGGAAGGCGTAAACTGACAGGTTTTTCCAACTGAAGGATAGGGCGTCCACTTTCCATGCTTGTCTGTGATAAGTCCTTGTTCAGAATCTTTTCAAATGATAATTTTGAGGAGAGGCAAATAGATTTATGTCTGGGCTTCCCCATTTCTCTGTTATCATGCTGAATACTTGTGGATTTAGTTTCCACTCGTGAGGATCCATAAGGTTTCTGCTTAAATCATCTGCAAGAGTGTTCTGTTTTCCTGGCAGGAATTAAGCTTGAAGATTTATTTGATAGGTCAAAGCTGGGTTCCACAGTGCCATGGCTAATCTGCAAAGGGGGTATGAATGTGTGCCCCCTTGCTTGTTTATATACCACATGACTGTGGTGTTGTCCGTCTTTATCAGTAGTTGCCCTGGATGAAGTAAGTCCTTGAAAGTTGTTAGGGCATTTTGAACAGCTAGCATAATTTTTTCTGGTTGATATGCAGATGCATTTGATTTGGTGCCCATATGACCTGAATGCATCTTCCTGCCACGTGGGCCCCCAAGGCATAATCTGATGCGACTGTTGTTAAAGTTTAGCTGGCAGGGGGTAGAGTGAAGGGCTGTCCTCTGTTCTGGTGACAGTCCTTTGCCCACCATAGAAACTCCTGTTGCAGGCAGGGGATGAGAGGAATCATTGTTTCCAGACTGTGTGAATGTTGACTCCATAAACTTTTTAGGCACCATTGCAGTTTCCTCATATGCAGTCTTGCATATGGAATTAGTAGGATGCAGGATACCATGAAGCCCAGAGCCTGCAGAATTTGTCTTGCAGAAGACTGGGTTTTTGTTGCCATCAGTTTGAAGTAAGTAGTCAGTTGCCTTTGTTTGTCTGGCGTAAGGTAAGCCATCTGGGCAGTTGTATGCAAGCTTGCACCCAGGAATGTTATCTTTTGAGAGGGTACCAGTTGTGATTTCTTTTCGTTTTTTTGTGTACACTAGGCATGCTAGAAGCCTTTTCACAAACGCCAGGTGTCGTAGAAGAGTATCTCTGTTCTCTGCTTGAATGACAGTCGTCCAAGTAAGGATACGTATGTGATAAGTATGAATACTTCTTTGTCAGCAAAATGCAATTACTGGTGCCAGGCACTTTGTAAAGACCCTGGGCACAGTAGATAAGCCAAAGGGCAGTGCAGAGAATTGGTAATGCATTAAGCCAGCCTTGAATCTGAGGTATCTTCTGCACGATTGTCTTATTGGGACATGCAGGTATGCCTCTTTTAAGTCTAAAGTCACCAGCCAAGCATTCTTGCCCAGCATGGGCAGAAGCTGTTGCAAGGTGAGCATTTTGAATTTTGGAATGTCCAGGTATGTGTTCAAAATTGATAAATCCAGTATTGGCCGCCAGGCCTTGTCCTTTCTGGGTACCAGGAACAGTCGAGTAAAATCCTTGTCCTTTTTCCTGTTCTGGTACTGTCTGAATGGCCCCCATATCCATGAGGGACGTAACCTGTTTCTGTGTCTCTGCCCATTGGTTTATTGGTGGGTCTGGCCAACCATTTGTCATTGGCAGAGTGTTGAAATGGAATCTGCATCCCTGTGATACGATGTTCAGTACCGATTTGTCCTGGGTTATTAATTGCCAATTATGAGCAAAAAGTGCTAATTTTCCCCCTATGGGTGCTGCCAACAGATAAGCGTTTGGTGTAGGCAGATGGAAGTCATTGGGATTGCTTTCTGTAGGTTTGTGCTTTATCTCCCCCAGATTTGGAGGTGGATGCGCCCCATTGCTTTGACCTGTATGAGTCTTGAGTCTGGTACCTGGAACCCTTAGGGTGTCTGGATTTGCCCCTTTGAGCTCTGTCTGACACAGGAAAGGACCAATTTTTTGTAGGCCAGTGTCTGCTGAATCTAGGTGGCTGCACTTGCAAGAAATCTTTAACAGTTTGCATAGACTTAGCTTTGTCTTCCATTTTCTTTAAAACCTCTTCTGCCATAATGCCAAATAGAGAATCATGCTGTAAAAGGTGCATCTAGCAATTTAGCTTTAACATGATCAGGCAAATTTTGTTCCTTTAACCAGGCATGCTCCTAATCACAGATGCAGTAACTGCAGCCCTGCAGGAGACCTCTAAAGAATCAAAACTACATTGCAAAGTATGTTTCCAACTTGTTCAGCTGCATGCAATAATTCCTGCAATTCCTTATTTTCTGCACATTCTGAAATCAACATCATTTTCTGTTTCAGCAATCCCATAAAATGTTGTTGGTACTTAAACATATGAAATTGACAGTTTAAGGCCCTAATTGCCAAGGTTGCAGATGTATAAACCTTTTTTCCCCATCTGTCCAGTGCCCTTGAATCTCTGTCAGAGGGGGTAGAGTTTTTTGCTGTTGAGGCTTTAACTCCCTTTGGTCCATGTGAAATAGTTTCAGGATCAGCATCAGGGTTTCTAAATAAAAATTTATGAGAGTCAGGGACCGTGTAATACCTATCAGGCTTACTGGGATCCAGAGGTAAAGAGTCAGGGGTCAGGCTTGACTCCGAAAAAACATCATCCACAATGTCTAACACAGGGGGAATGGCTAAAGGCTTGCACTGAGGGAGAAGGAGGAAATCCCTGAGCCTCTTTATTGATTCTGAGAAGTCTTGACTCTCCCAGTGAAAATGCTCTCCCAAAGTATGCAAAGTTTCTCCAAAAGAATAATCCTCAGGAGGAGATGCAGATGGAAAAGACTCCTCAGCATCAGAATCCTCATAGGGAGGTAAAGATAATTCCAGATCAGAAGAAATAGAACCTGATCTGAAGATTCATAGTCAGTGTCTTGCCTAGGCCTCTTATCTAGAGGGGGATGTGGTACCCCTGATCAAGGTAATAAGGTCTTCAGCCATTTTGGTCATCTGTTTTTTAGGCATAGAGGCCTGTGCACGTGGCTCAGGTGTTGTTTTTTTAGTTTTTGAAGGTGTCTTTGCCTTTGGTTTTGCAGCTTTCGTCGGTTTGATATAAAAATGTTGAGGTCTGAATACACCTTCAGAAGCCGGTGCCTGCTCAGCGGCTCCGGACCCATCTGAGGGAGATACATCCATCGGTCCAATACCCCGAGTATTTTGCAGCATCGGACTCCACATGGGTGTCAGTAGAGGCCTGGGACTTGAAGGTAACGGGTATCAGGGGCTGCGAAAGCACCTAAGTACCGGCAAACCGGCGACTGGCTTAGGAGAAGCTTCGTCGTCGGTTTTGGATCTCGACTGCCTTTCTCTGTCCTTTTCTTTGCGTTTTTTATGTACTCCGGTAGTCGGATTGCTATCCGACGACATCTCTGGGTAGTTAAATGTTTCCAAAATACTAAGATGCAAAAATATACCGACACTTAATAGTGCATTGGTTAAATCTAGCACAGAACCGACAGCCAGGCACGTTGTGATCAGGGCCTAGGCAAGCAATACAGTATAAGTGGAAATCCTTATAAGGTATTTGCTTCCCACAAGTAATACAATTATTAACTTTTTCTGACATCAGTAAAAAGCAAGAAAAAAAGTTTCCCCAACAGGGTACTTAGCTTTTTTGAAGACTTCGGTTCTGAAACTCAAATGCGAATATTTCAGTAGTCGGACAATCGGCACTTGCAAAATGCTTCTGCTTCGGGCACCGCGCAGCAAGAAAGACTAAAGAAAATGGCGTTGGCTGCATGTTTTGTACCCCTGACGACCTGACGTCATGGAACAGGAGACAGCAACAGACGCAGGACCCAACACTTTGGAATTCAGGCTGACTGAGGGCAACCTGCCAGCAGATTACCCAAATGTAATGACTGCAACAGTGAAAGACGAAGAACATCCTGTAAATCTGCTGTGAAAGATTTTGTATTCTGGAAGGTTGGTAGTCTGGCTATCATAGAGACCGTGTCTATATTTGCTCCTATAAAGGTTATAGATTGAGCGGGCAAAGGTAAGGATTTTTCCCAATTTATCGAGACTCCCAACTGGAAGCACAGCTTGATTGTGGAGTCTCTGGATTGAACTAGAAGATGCCTGGTGGTGGCAGTCAGGAGCCAATCATCCAGGTATGGAAAAACTTGGATTCCCTGATGCTTCAAATAGGCTGTCACTACTGCCGTACATTTGGTGAACACCCGGGTGGCTGTGGTGAGACCAAAAGGCAGCGCCCGAAACTGGTAATGATTGGCTCCCAGCTGGAAGCATAGAAAACTCCTTGATGCTTTTTCCATCTTGATGTGGTAGTAGGCGTCTTGGAGGTCTATTGAGCACATCCAACTTTCTTTCCCTAACAGAGGGAGTATGGATTGTAGAGTGAACATTCGGAACTTGGACTTCTTTACATACTCGTTTAACCTGCTGAGGTCTAAAATGGGTCTCCAGTCTCCTGTTCTTTTTGGAACTAAAAAGAATCTGGAGTATGTTCCGAATCCCGTCTGGTCTGTTGGGACCTTTTGGATGACTCTTTTTAATAGCAGCTTTTCTATCTCTATAGCTGCTTGATCCCTGTGACTGGGTGGTACATCTGGGATCCTTTTGGGAGGGCGTGGTGGAAGGGAAAAGGGTATAGAGTAACCTCTGGTGATAATGCCTTGTACCCATTTGTCTCGGGTGATATTTAGCCAGGCTTCTGGGTACAAAGACAGGTGACCCCCGACCAGCTCCAAAGACGCAGTCGGGTTCCATATCAGGAACGCTAAGGACGGTCATGAAAAATATCACGACCTCCCTGATTTTGTGGACCTCCCCTGCCTCTAGGGCGACGTCTACCATTTGTTCCCCCTCCCCTGTCTCTGAAGGAGGAATCACCCTGTGTATCTTGGAAAAGATTGTGATTTTCTGAACCCTGCCATTTTGCCACTCTTATGACCTTTAGGGTAAGGTCTAGAAGGAATGGTAAAATGGACTCCCATGGCAGAGAGAGTCTTTCCTTCCTGTTCACACCTGGTGAGGATCTTTCACCTTGGGTCCAAAAAGAGGGGATCCGTCAACGGGAGCATTGGTGAATGTAGACTTGAAAGGTTCAGCAAAATTGCATAGATGCAGCCAGGGTGTCTCCTTAAGGAGACTCCTGAACCAGCCTCCCTACTTGCACCATAAGCTGCGTATGAGATCAACCTCACGGAGGAGTTAACAATGGATGTTAAGGTAGCCAACTGAGTAGATACTGTAGATGGGACTCCTTCAGTAGAGGTACCTTGAAGAGTATCTCCTAACTCTTTCAGGAGATCTCTCTGAAGTCTCGTGAAGTGTGATAGATAATTCAGCGATCTGTATGTAAAGACTGCTGAAGAGAAGATATGCTTCCCGTATCTATCAATCATTCAGGATTCCTTACTGGGCGGATGGATAGAAGTCGTCTCTGCTAGCTCCTTCTTAGTTGCTGCCGCCACCACCATGGCATCTATAGGTAAGCCCTTGGATAAAAATTCTTTGTCTTTAGGGGCGGAAAGAAACTTGTTTGGTCTCCTACGGACCGGTTCCACGGCATCAGGAGTCTGCCATGCCTTCTGACTCACAAGATCCAATAACTCGTCAA